>NW_020954608.1:22842112-22940502 GCF_900497805.2 Vombatus ursinus
CACACACACACACACACACACACACACACACACACACACACACACACTCCTCTAGTGGCTTTCTATTACTTCAGCCTCAAATATAAAATTCTTTCTTTTTTTTAAGCTTTTAAAAATCTGACCCCTTCCTACCTTTCTATACTTCTTACACCCTCCTCCATTCACTCTAAAATACAGGCCAACCTAAGGCCTCCTTGTTACATGCACACAATAACCTATTTTCAATCTATTCCCTGCACCTGGAATGTTCTCTCTCTCTCTCTCTCTCTCTCTCTCTCTCTCTCTCTCTCTCTCTCAACCTCCAACTCTTACAATGCCTGACTTCCTTTTAGATTGAGTTCTTAAATTCGACTTCTTCCAAAATGCTCATCCTTGTCCCCCTAGCTGTTAATGCCATCCCCTCTAAAGTTAATTTCTCTCTACTTTGGATTTATCTTAAATGTTCTGATTTGTAGATGGTAACTTCTCCTATTAGAGCATAAGCTTCTGGAAAACAGACTTTTTTTTTCTTTGTATCCTCAGTGCTTAGGACTGTACCTGGCACATAGGAAGAGCTTAAAAAAAGTCTTACTGATTGATAGTCCAAATCTTTCCTTTTACAGATAAGGAAATAAACATATAGAAGTCAAGTGATTAACTCTGTAAGTGACAGAGATGGGTCATTTCAATCCATATGTAGCATTTTGTCCACTATAGTATTCTGCTTTATATGAACATATTCTACTTTTAAACCCTAATATATTGTGAAGATAGTTGAGATTGATAGATATTTGGCTCCATTTTTGACTGCACATTTATATAGAAATAACACAATAAAGAGATAGACTGCCCATTATTATCAAAGTGACTACAGGTAGTTACAACCTCTGAGCTTCAGATAATATTACTTTCATTATCTGCCTAGGCCATTGTGAGGAAAAAGCTACACGGATATGCAAACTATTGCCATAGAAAGGAAAATTCTGAAGAGAAATTAAGTAGTTCTCCTCTCACCAGAAATTTGCATTGTATATGCATTGTCTCCCTTCACTTTCCAATTACCTGATCTACTTACATAGAGTAAATTACTATAACTTAATTAAGGATTAAATTAGTTTTAATCAGCAAATGTGAGATGCCTTTCTAGCTCCAAGAGAATATAAAACAGTTATGGATCCCCAAAAAAGCAATCAATGAAAGGGGATCATAACACAGTCAGACAGAAAAACAGAAAAGAAAAGAATTAGTTCAATAAAAGTTAGCAAGAATGGAATTCTACTTCATGAGAGGCAGTGTCATATTGGATAGCACACTATATTTGACATTAAGAGAGACCTGGGTTCAAATCCCCCTTCTGTTCCAGAATTATGTGGCTAGGTATAGTCCCCTTAACCTTGAAAGAGCATCAATTTCTTCACATATAACACTGGAATTACAACACCTTTATTAGCCCATCTCACAGAGCCGTCATGGGGCTCAAACAAGATCATAAAAAGGGATAAAATAAGGGCAAAGCACTTTGTGAATCTTAAAGCACTATGCCAAAGACATGTTCACTGTGTAAAGATAATCTAGAAAAGTTTGTGTTCTTTAAATTATAACAATCACTCTGAAGACAGAAACTGTTCTTAGTTTAAGTCAAACTAATGAACCCTTAAATTCTTCAGAAATCAAAAGAGACTCACTGTTTTCCTTTAGCACAAATGAAACAAACTCTGGTTTGCAGCTGTTTTCCATTGGTTTATAATTTTGCTTAATTTCCTCCCATCATTCTTTTCCATCTGACTCTAGCTTCTCTCACTTTTCACATTCTTTGCCTCTGAGATCCATTGTATAAATGTATTCAATACTTGGTAGTTTGCTTTCCAAGATAAGCAAAAGAACTGTATAAATGCAACTACCAACCACTATTTTTAGAAATTCAGACCTAAATAATTGGAAAAACATTCATTGTTCATGAGTAGGATGAAGCAATATAATAAAAATGCCAATACCACCTGAATTAATTTACTTCTTCAATGTCATAGCAATCTAACTACCAAAGGATTACTTCATGTAACTAGAAAATAATGATAATGAAATTTTATATGGAGGGAAAAAAAGGACAAGCATTTCAAGAGAAAAAAATGAGAAAAAATGGAAATGAAGGGGACCTTAGCAATGCCAGATCCCAAACTACACAATCGAGCAGTAATTATTATGACAATTTACTACTGGTTAAAAAGTAGAGCTATCAAACAGTGGAACAAATTAGGTAAGTAATAGAACCCCGGTATTCAATAAACACAATGACCCAAGCTACTTTGGTAAAGACTCACTATTTGACTAAAAAAAAGTGTCTAATAACTGGATAGCAACATGGAAGAAATTAGATTTAGACTAATACCTCATATCTTGAACAAATATAAACTCCAAATTAGTATGTGGACTAGAAATAAAAGTTCATATCAGAAACAAATGAGAGAAACATGTAAAAAAAATAAACTATCTGATTTATGTATAGGAAAGTTCACGATCAATCAAGGAATAGCTCTCACAGAAGAATAAAAGTAAATTTATTAAAGAAGATGGGGTTGATAATTTTATTAATGGATTTAAGAAGATTTTCCTCAAATAAATCCAATAAGCTAAGATTAAAAGGGAAATAAATAACCTGGAAAAATCTTTCCAGCAAGTGTCTCTGATAAAGATCTCATTTTCAAGATATATAAACAACTGATTCAAAATCATAAGCACAAAAGCCATCCCAAATTAATAAATTGTCTATGGACATGAAGAGTCAGTTCCAAAGGTAATTAGGCTATCTATAGCCATATGAAAAAAAATGACTTCAAAGAACAACTGTAGGGTGAAGTAAGCAGAATCACATGAACAATTTATACTATGACACCAATATTATAAGAATGAACAATTTTGAGAACTTTTGTAAATTGACAAAGACTGAAATGAGGAAAACTAGAATGATTCATACAATAATATAAAAACAAACAATTTTGTCAGTTATAAGATCTATAATCAATACAACAACAGTTTATGATTCCAGAGGATTGATGGTGAAATCTGCTATCCTTTAGAAGAAGGCAGTAGATTTGTGGAGCAGAATAAGACATGTATACACCCACTGAAGCAATTTGTTTTGCTTGACTATGTATACTTATTATAATAAAATTTGTTTTTCTTTTCTTGCTTTATTTTTTTTAAAGGACATGTAGGAAAAGATGTAATTCCACACCTAAAAAGGAGCTGAAGTAAAAGATGGTGTGCACATGAAAATAAAGAGTGGAGAGAAGCATTAAGATTAGCCATTGAAGTATTTTTGTGGAGGGTTTTAAGTGAAGGCTAAGAAGTTTGTACTTCTATGTGTACCTTCCCTACTTCATATACTACTACCATCCTCAAATGATTACATTGTATCCTGCTTAAGTATACAATTGGTGAAACCTATTTCTTTGTACTGCTGGAACCTAACACATAGCTTTGTACATAGCAAGAACTTAAATCTTTGTTGAAGCGAATTGCATGAAAAGCAAATTCAGTAGGAAAAAAAGTAGTAAACTAGACTTTTTTTTATTCATAGGGTAACTATAAAAAAAATCTATGTGACATTGCTTTTAAAATTAGTATAATGACAGGAATTAAATTGTACTTGGATTCCTAAAGAATATATACAAAAACACACATTTACAAAGGGTAAAGAAACATGAGTATGCACAAATAATTTGCATGAAGTAGTATAAAATGTATAACAGAAAACATGATGACCAGAAATGGAGATGAGCCAATTATTTAAAAAGGATAAGAGACAACAAACAGCTACAAAATGTGAAGTTGAAAATTTGTCCCCTACTTTGTTCTGTAATATTTATTAATTTTTGTTTGAGATTCATATCTAACCACTAGAATCAGTAGTTATGGATTAGAGTTAGATTGAATTGTATAGCCCTCAGTATTAGAGCTTATAAGAGTTTAACTTCCCCATTTCTCTGAGCTACAGACTGGATTCAATCTATCTCACCTGCGAAGACAAGGGAGGATGAATCAACATGGTCATGAGATATTCTGCCTGGTCATAAGCCTAGCACCCAACCACTCTGGTGCAGAGGTTACCTAACACAGGTGTTTCTAGAAAATATTGATCAACTCTATTTCCCTCTTACCATGGACTTTGGAAACCCCCTTTTGCAAGCAAGTCAGCATGATCATGCCAAATAAGCCCAAACTATACCATTACCAACTGTATAAAAGACTGCTCTGTCTTCTCTAATGCATCCCTGGCCATTGAGGGGCTTGAGATTTCACTTCGTTGGCAATTGCTAGCTTTGCAATACATTGATTATGCTTTGAACTATGTGCCTCAGACTCATTTGTTACAATTTGTATACTTACACTCCATTCCCACCTCCAAGAAACTTAGTGTCATAGGAAGAGAACCAGTGCATTGTTTACATTTTGGTGGAGGGTTTATTAAAACACAGACAATAATCATTAAGGATGAAAATTCATGTAATGGTTGAATGTCATTCATTTTGGTAGAGTAGTTACTTCCAAAATATCAGTTTAAGTTCATTTGTAGATAGCAGTTTCTTCATGTATAAAGGGCTTTCACTATTTTTAAAGCCCAATTTCAGTTTAATTTAATTTAAAATAAAATTTTTAAAAAATTGTTCATAGCATTATTTATTTATTTTGGCGCAGAACTGTGAGTTCCTCCTTGTGGGGAACCACTGATTTAGAAGTCCCTTTTCCAATGCAGACTGGTAACTTATTTTCTACCTTGTGAACCTTTTATAAGGAACAAAGGGAGGAAAAAAAAAAACCTCCCAGTCTTCATTGAGTTAGGTTATAATTTGATATCATCATTGGCTTTTTCTCTGAAGTCACAAAGTCAGGGTTTATGTGTGTCTTTTCAGTGTGGTGTGTATGAGTGTGTATAAAAATTATATTTGTCAGCAAATAATTCTGGGATCCTTTTAATTTGTAATAACAGATTTTTGTTCATGGTCCTGAGTTGAAGTATTCTAAATTCTATTTCTATTATCTCAGAATAATTTCTTACTTTTAAATTCTTAGTATTCACTCCCTCCTTAAATGCCATAATTCCGTCTCAGGTAATCTCTAGCTGACTTTTGTGAACTGGTTGCACAAGAATGAAGAGATGACATTGTCAGTAATCAATAATGGCATATTCTGTATGCTGTTATCAATTGCTTTTGTCAACTAATATTCTTATATAGTTAGTTTTCTCAATTGAGAGAATTTATAAGAGACATTTTTAGATTGATGATATGCTGCTATACATCTTTATGTTACACAGTGATATGGTTTCTCTAGTATTCTGATTATCTTTAAAGTAAACCCAGCTTTTTACAGATGACTATATTACCATGACTGGGTCAAACTTTCAAAAATTCAATGAAATTAATGCTAAGTTTTAGAATACAAGACCCTCCAGCACCAGTCTTTTTTTTTTTTAGTAGGGTGGAGACCTCTATACACTTGACCTTCAAATACAAACAATAGTCACCCTGTTCATGTATTTGTTGACTTCCTTTATGCCTTTTTCTACAAATTTTATAGTATGGAGGGTAACAGTGCTCCACCAGTTGCTTCGGCCAGACAAATTCCCTTTATTCATTTTGACTTGAAGATTGTGCCTTTGTTTCTTTATACATGATGTGAACTTTGCCCTTACTCTTTTGATTTTCAAAAGGTCCCAAATAAAACAGAAATCTTAGTCATCTTTGACTCCTCCTCCTTCTTCAATCCCTGTATCAAATCCATGCCAAATCTAGGCTACTCTTACTTTAAAATGTTCTTTCATTTCTATTTACACTATGTATGATCATACAAATTAAACTTCTTATTAATCCATGTTGGATTGTCTCTAGTCTCTCCCAGTTCCCAATCCATTTAGAATACTGTCCCAAATGAACCTTCCTATAGTACTGCTTTGATTCTATTATTCTCTTAACTTTTAAAACTTTTAGTTTTAAGTTCATCACTCTGTGCTAATAAAATCCAAACTTCTCACTCCAACATTGAAGAACCTACAAAATCTTACTCCAACTAAACTTTTCCAATCTCATCTCCAATACTCTCCCATGAATACTATAATTGCCAGGCAAATTGTAACACTAACCATTCCCTAAATATTCTTTTCCTCATCTCAGGCTCAGAACTGGAATATCTTCCCAACAATTCCTAATCCTGAAAAAAATCTATGCATTATTCAACACCCAACACCACTGCCAACTCTTTCATGAAGCCTTTTTTGATTGCTCTAGCCCCAGAACTCTTCATGAAACTATTCCTCAAAATTTATGGAAGAAGTAGTTACGCAAATCATGGGCTTTTTGGACAGTTAGAAGCAGCATAGCTTGGTAAATTACAGCATTTTAATCTCTTTCACATGTCTTCCCTCCTAAAAATCAAATACTGATATATATGATATCAGTGTAGATCATAGTCAAACATAACAAAATATACACTAACTGCCCAAGGAAACTTTTTAGTTCTGTGACATATGTCAATCAACCAAGTAACTTCTTTTACTTGGAAAATCAGCTTCTAACATAATATCCTAACCATCTTTTCACATAAACATGTAGGTACAAAAAAGAAGAATAGGGAATTGTGGTCCTAATATAATATCACTATAATTGCTTCACACAAACATGTACCTATGGGGGGAAAAAAAGATAGAGTTGAGAAAGGGGATTACAGACTCAATGTATGGAGATAAGTTTCCCTTACACTCCCTCCAAAGAACTGTAGGAGTCTGTGGCAAGGTACAATGGAGACCTGGATGTAAGGAGAAAAGGATGCCTAGAAATGGTGTCAAATGTTTAAGTTGGTAACAGCAAACTTGGTGGTATTTAACAGGAGAAGTGAAGGTACAGATGGGTTTCTCTCTCTCCACCTACCAGTAACAACCCACTTTGGAATCAGAGGCTATCTATACTTTTACAAGAATCTTGTAGAATTATTCAGCTTCCCAGATTTGGAGCTTGAAGCCACAAGGTCATTGGATGCCATATAGCTGAAGCAGCTAGAGAAAGGAGCTCTTGTGGAGGTTTCAGTAGGAAAAGAAAGCCATATTCCCTAACTCTTTCTTGAAAGGGCCATGGAAAGGAAAAAAGAATAAACTCTTCCAATCACTTACTCAACAAGCATTAATTAAGCACCTATTATCTGTCAAGCACTGTGCTGAGTACTGAGAATGGAAAAAAAATGATGAGTAAGCATTATTTCATCTCCTCCACCACTACTAGTGAATCAGGAGAAATGAATGGAGAGGGTGGTCAGGGAGGCTATATTATCAAGGATAAGGTAGGTTTCAATGAGAGCCAGCAGATGAAAAGAAGAAGAGAAAGGGAAACATTGCCTTCAGAAAATATAAAAAAAACTCCTTTAATAACTCTAAACTTCTCCAAGAAACAAACGCCTGCATTTTTAATACCACTATTCTGCTGACATGTTTTATATGGCTGAGTGACATAGAACACAAGACAGTAGTGTGCTGATAAATGTTTAACAACAGGCTCTCTGTGGAGGAAAATGTACTTACTACACATTAAGTTTAATTTGCATTTTAAATATTTTCTCTCTCACTTTTTTAAGTCTATATAATCAATGAAATAATAAGTCAAGCTCTAATTTGTAAGATTTGCCAATTTCTGAGTATAAATGCTCACACTGAAAATTTAACAATTGGCTACTTTTCAGCACTCCCTTTATCACCCAACAATTTCTAAAGAAGAGAATATGAATATCACTGAAAGGGCAAGAAGGAAGAACAGTGAGCAGTTTGCATCTAATAATCAATAAGGAACTGGGAGGAAGAGCTAAAATAAACTATGTCATCAGGTAAATAAGCAATAGGATGCATGTGCTACTGTATGAAGCATATAACTGAATTATATGAGCAGGTCATGAAGTACAGGTGAGTGTAACAAGTGGAGAGTTCAAGTACTACAATAATATTCTTGAGATTTCCAGAGAAAGCAAGGAAAGTCTCCTAGACACTGGGTAAATTAACCTCTTGCTTACAAACTTACAAAAGGATATGGACAAGAGTCTTACAGGATAACAGGCAGATGGGTTGTGATCCACATCCCTAGTGAGACTACTCATTTGACAGATTCATTTGAGTTTCTCTGTTGTAATTACTTGCTACCTATATGATTGATTCTTTCTAATCTTTTTTTTTATTTTATTTTTAACATGTATTCTTAAAATCTTGGGCTACAAATTTTCTCCCTTCCTCCCTCCCCACCCACCCTCATTGAAAAGACAAGCATCTTGATACAGGTTATAGATGTGTAGTCATGTTAAAACACTTCCACAGTAGTCATGTTGTGAAAAAATAAATATATTTCCCTTCATCCTGTCCTACCCCCCATTTATTCTATTTTCTCTTTTGACACTGTCCCTCCTCAGAAATGTTTGCTTTTGATTATCCCCTCCGCCAATCTGCCCTCAACCCCTTGCTCTCTTGTCCCCTTCCCCTCTTATTTTCCTGTAGGGGAAGATAGATTTCCATACCCAATTGTGTGTGTTATTCCCTCCTTAAGCCAAATCCTATGAGAATAAGAATCACTCATTGCCTCTCACCTTCCCCCATTTCCCCTCCACTGTAAAAGCCTTTTCTTGTCTGTTTCATGTGAGATAATTTACCCCTTTCTACTTCTCCCTTTCTCCTTATCCCAGTATAATCCTCTCTCACCCCTTAATTTTATTTTCCAGATATCACGCCTTCATCTTCAACTCACCCTGTACCCTCCATCTATCTATACATACGTATAATTTTTTTCCCTCTCACTATCCTAATACTGACAAAGGACTCATGAGTTACAAATTTCATCTTTCCCTGCAGGAATGTAAACAGTTCAACCTTAATAAGTCTCTTATGATTTCTCTTTCCTGTTTACCTCTTCCATGTTGCTCTTGAGTCTTGTATTTGAAAGTCAAATTTTCTATTCAGCTCTGGTATTTTCCTGAGGAATGCTTAAAAGTCCCCTATTTCATTGAATGACCATTTTTTACCCTGAAGGATTATACTCAGTTTTGCTGAGTAGGTGATTCTTGGTTGTAGTCCTATTCCTTTGCCCTCTGGAATATCATACTCCATGCCCTGTGGACCCTTAATGTAGAAACTGCTAAATTGTGTGTTACCCTGATTGTGTTTCCACAATACTTGAGTTGTTTCTTTCTGGCTGCCTGCAATATTTTCTCCTTGACCTGGGAATTCTGGAATTTGACTACAATATTGCTAGGAGTTTTCCTTTAGGGATCTCTTTCAGGAGGTAATTGGTAGATTCTTTCAATTTCTATTTTGCCCTCTGGTTCTAAAATATCAGGACAGTTTTCCTCGATAATTTCTTGAAAGATGATGTCTAGGTTCTTTTTTTGATCATGGCTTTCAGATAGTGCAGCAATTTTTAAATTCTCTCTCCTGGATCTATTTTTCAGGGCAGTTGTTTTTCCAATGAGATATTTCACATTCTCTTCTATTTTTTCATTGTTTTTGATTAGTTTTACAGTGCCTTGATTTCTCAAATTGTCACTAGCTTCCAATTGCTCCATTCTAATTTTTAAGGAAGTATTTTTTTCAGTAAACTTTTGGACTTCCTTTTCCATTTGGCCAATTTTGCTTTTTAGGGTATTCTTCTTCTCATTGGCTTTTTGAACCTCTTTTGCCATTTGGGTTAGGCTATTTTTTAAGGTGTTATTTTCTTCAGTATTTTTTTGGGTCTCCTTTAGCATCACTCTCAGTTTTTCTTCTACTTCTCTTGCTTGCTTCTCAAAATCCTTTTTGAGCTCTTCCATGACCTGGGAGCAATTCATATTTTTCTTGGAGGCTTTGAATGGAGGAGATTTGGCTTCATTGTCTTCTTCTGGTTTTGTGTTTTGATCCTCTTTGTCACCAGAGTAAGATAATATAGTCTGACTCTTTTTGTGCTGCTTGCTCATGATCCTGGCCAATTACTTGAGTTATAAACTCTCTGTTAAGTTAGAGGTCTGTTTCCAGTGTGGAGAATGTACTGTCCCAAGCTTCAAGGGTTTTGTGCAGCTGTTTTCAGAGTTACTTCTAGGGACTTGTAAATTTTCAGTTTTTCCAAGGTGCTATGATCAAGGGTGAGGTGTTTATTCCTTTTGTGCCTGTGCTCTGGTCTATGAGTGACCACAAGCACTCTTTTCTGTCTTGGAACTGTGAGAAGGATTTCCTCTCCACAGCCACTACAAGCTCCACTATGCCAGCACTCCTCCTCACCCCAGGAGTGTCACCCAGAACTGTGACCCAGATCCAATCATGGGCAAAGCAAGAGAATCCTTCACCAGCAGAGAGGTCCCTGCAATCCCCCTCTGATCAGCCACTTGATTCCCTCTCAGTCTCTGGGCTGGAAGCTCAGGAAGCAGCCATCACACCAGGAACATGCTTGGGAATTGGGGCAAGGACCTAGCTTCTCTCTCTCACTGCAGAAACAGACTTTTCTCACTGACCTTCTAAATTGTGTTTGGCATTCGTGGGTTGAGAAGTCTGGAAACTGCCACAGCTGCCTGCGATTCACTCCTTTGAGGCCTGCTCCAGGTTTGCTGTGGCCTGCGTGCCTACATCGAACTGTGCTCCTCTCCCAGCCAATCAACCATCCAGGTTATCTTGGACTGGAAATTTGTTTCACTGTCTTTTTTTTGTTTCTGCTGCTTTAGAATTTGTTAAGAGTCATTTTTTCTAGGTATTTGGAGGGGTTTGGGGGAGAGCTCAAGCAAGTCACTGCTTTTACTTAGCCATCTTGGCTCCACCCCTCCTCTAATCTTTACAGAATCATCATCCATGTTCTACCCTCCATGGGTAGATATACTCCAGGGTTCTGTCCTAGGCCTTCTATTCTCTCTTTACACACTCTCTGGGTGATCTCATCAGCTCTCATGGATTCAATTATTACCTATGTGCAGCTGATGCCCAAATCTCTGTTGCTAGTACTCTTCTCTCCTGAGATGCAATTTTACATTTCCAGCTGCCTTCTGGATATATGTGCTGGAATGATCCACAGGCATGTCAAATTCAGCATCTCTAAAAACAAACTCACTTTCTTTCCACCTAAATCTGCCACACTATCTTCCTACTTTTCCTATTTCTGGCACCACCATTTTTCCAGACATCCAGGTTTACAATCTAAGAATCATCATTGACTTTTCCTTTTGATTTATCCTCCCATAATAATGGCGGAATCCTATTTGGTTTTTCCACTTAAATATTTTCTCATCTGTCCTGATCATATCTCATATCACAAACATCCTAATTCAGGCACTGATCACTTCTCACCAGGACTGTTATGGCAATAGTCTCTTAATTGGTCTCCCTACTTCTAATCTCCTCTCTCTTATCCATCCTCCACATACAACTGACATTTATAGACTGTCCATCTGACTTTGTCACTACTTTACTAAAAAAGCCATTGTGCTTCTAGTACAGGGGTTCTTAACCTTTGGGGTTCACAACTGGAGATAAATTTAGAAGTTAGAGAGGAATAAATTACATGTTTATTCAGACAAACCTCTAACTGAAATTTGTTATTCTCCCAATTATTATTATTTTTTATATATATTCTGATTTGGGGTTTACAGGCTTAGCCAACTTCCAAAGGTGTCTACATCACAAAAATGGTTAAGAAACCCTGCTCTATCATAAAATACACACTACTTTTTTTTTCAAGCATTTACAGTTCTTTACAATCTGGCTCCAGCCAAATATCCATTCTGATATCACATTATTCACTCTCACTGCACTCCAGACAAACTGGCTTATTTTCAGTTTCCTTTATCTACTATTCCATCTTCCACCTATGTACCTTTGCAGAAGCTATCTCTGATGCTTTGAATGCTCTCCCTCCTCACCCGTCTTTTGGACCCCCTAACTGCCTCCAAAGTTTAGCTCAAGTGCCATTTTCTTCAAGAGGCTTTTCTTTATTCACCCAATTATTAATGCTTCCTGAAATCGCTGAATTTATTTTGTATATATTATATATTTATTTATCTGGTAACACATTTTATAGCCTCTCCTCCTCTGTGTCTGTATGTCTATCTTGATATATGGATATAGATTTTTATATAGGTATAGATCTTATCTATCTATCTATCTATCTATCTATCTATCTATCTATCTATCTATCTAACTAGAAAATAAACCCCCTGAGAGAAGATATTCTCTCACGCCTGTGTTTGTTCCCTCAGCACCTAGTATAGTGACTGGCAAATAGTGCTTAATAAATGTTTGTTGATTTATTATTATACTTCTTAGGATACTAATGCTGTCAGAAGAATGTTATCACTGTGTTTCTCCAACCAAATTGTAAATTCATTAAATATAAGGATCATGCTTTTTTTTTTGTCAATTGGTTATTATACTTATTAGGGTGCTGATGTTATTAGTAGATTTTTATCAATGTATCTCTGTAGTTCACAAAATCTTATTGCTGAAAGTAACTTTAGAGATAAACCATTCTAATACTTTTGAATGACAAAATTAAGGCAGGAAAGTCAAGTGTTGGCCCAAAATCATCTGATCAATTAGGAGTAAAGACATGAAATGAAGATAAGGAGCCAAGTTTCTTGACTCAGTCAGTTCCTAGTAGTTCTCTCTATCAAATTAAACTTTTTTGAATTATTTATAGCTTCTTCCCAGAATGAAAAGAAAAAAAAATGACATATAGACTTTCACTTAGTGATTAAATGAAGTACTCCACAGGTCATAGGTAACGTAAGAAAAAGAAGCAGTTTATTGCACAGAAGTTCACCACTGGGTATGTCAGGCAGCAAGGATGATGGACCAGTCAAACCCTGTGGAACTAAAAAATGTCTAACCAGAAAGTCCAAACCCTGTTAGAATGAACCACTGATCTGGGTGTTTAGACAGAGAGATAAAAGCAGCAAGTGTGAGGTCATGGAATCTAGCATTCAGGAGATCTCAAACCTCATTGTGTCTAGAGACAAAAGATCTGAATGTATGAATGAATAGGTTATTTTCCTTCATTACCACTGATGATTGATAGTTGTGATTTATTCATGTAGTAACAAATGTACCATGAAAATTTTCACCTATACTTGAAAGAACAACAATGAGCATTTAAAAAGTATCACCCTGTGAGTGAATATTGAAATTCCTTTAGTCTAGACACAGACCAAAATGATTAATGCAGATGTTCATTGTTATTATTTTCTCTTTTGAGTATACAATTATTGTAGTCACATCATAATCATAATGGTAATAAGAATGCATCCCTCTGTACCTTTTCTATTTTTCTATTTAACATTTTAATGGTTAGAAGGATGAACCAGTGTTCTCTAGCTAAAGCTTCTCTAATTCTGATTTTCCTAAGACATTTTTAATCTAGAACAAGCTTACTAACTCTTCTTTGGGTCGGTTTCCATTATCAATATTTACTTAGCACATACTATGCCTGGAGCTCCAGGTTTTCCTTCTGCTCAAGTTCTATGATACTGGCCCAAACAAACTTAGCAAAGTATACTTGTAACTCATCTGTAATTTGGTTTAAGGGAGTTGCCTGAGGGCTCTGTGAGGTTAAGGCAAGACCAGAACCCAGGTCTTCTTATTCCAAAACACATCCTTTATCTCCTCTACCACATTGACTCTAGCATGACTACCATTAGCAAGATGGAAAATGGATGGAACTTTACTGCATAATCCAGGTGAAAGTGATTTTGAGACAGTCATGGTAAATTATTTGCATATACTGCAGAATGTTTTTCCCAGTGTTGTACAGAATTTTTTCCCTAATAATTTTGTCATATTTTGCATGCCTCTGAGAAAGCATGTGTTCTCTAACATATTTGCAAACTGTATGCTTCATTTTGCCAGTAATGAAACTGTGGAAAATTTCCACATCTGGAGAATTAAGGAAAATGATAGTTCAGTTATCCAATACCTATTACACATGAATATGGTGAGAATATTTCAAAACTGTTTAGAAAATATTTGCATTGCTCCCAGGTTGGGCCAGAATGAGTAGCTATTCCACAGAAGCCTTAATCTCCTACCTTGGCATGAATCAAATCTCATTTTATCATAGTGCTTTTCAGTCTTTATCATTCCTATTGTCATTTATACCCAAAAAGTATAATTGCTTACAATGTACAGAGGCTCCTAGGGCAGCTGCTCAGTCCTGCAGCAAAATATGAATTGACCTCTTTAGCTAAATGACAGCGGGGGAGGGGATGAGTACTAGGGATGGGAAAGGAGAGAACGATTTGCTCTGAGTTCTATCAACATTTACAATTTGTCCCCAACTTTCAGACTTAACTCTTTTTAAAAATAGGTTTTTAATTGATACTTTTTGTTTTACATCGCCTAGATTTCCCTCCTCCTGCCTCCTACAGAGGCACTCCTTACAATAAAGAATTTTTAACAAAGAAAAAAAATATGCAAAATGTATAAATAAAAACTATTATTATATGTAGTGTTTCACACCCATAGACTCTCAACCTCTGCAAATGAGGTGTGTGTGCTGGGGAGGTGGGTGATGGTAAATTTTTTCTGGAGTAATTTTTCTTTATAATTCCACAATATTCATTTTTTTGTGGTGCTGTGTTTGTTTCCATTCATATTGTTGTAGTCATTGTATATGTGTAGCTAGGTGGTGTAGTGGATAGGGTGCCAGGCCTGGAGTCAGGAAGACCTGAGTTCAAATCCAACATCAGATACAACTAGGTGTGTGACCCTGGGTAAGTCACTTGTTTGCCTCACTTTCCTCTTCTGTAAAATGAGCTGTATGAGGACGTGCAAACCACTCCAGTATCTTTTCCAAGAAAAGCCCAAATGAGGACATGAAGAGTCGTGGCTGAAATAACTGAACAACAAAAAATTGTTGTATATATTATTCCCTTTTTCTGCTTATTTCATGTTGTATCAGTTCGCGTAGTTTCTTCATGCTTCTCTTTACTCATTCACAAATTTCTTACAACACAGTAATTCCAATATATTCATATTTCACAATTTATTTAGTCATTCTCTACTCAAAGGGAATCCACTTTGTTTTCAGGGTTTTTTTTTTTTACTACCGCAAAAAGTGCAACTATAACTATTTTGGTGGATATGGAATAAAGCTATATTCTTATTTTGGAATGTTTCTCTAATTATTTCTATCATATATGCCTCATGGCCCCCAACTAAAGTGTAAACTACTTAAAGGTGAAGTTTTCTGTCTCTCTGTGTGTATCCATCTCTGCGTATCTCTCTTACATTACCCAAAGCACTTTCCAGGATTCTCGTGGGTAAGAACAAATTAAAACTACAATGAAATGTATTTATATCCATGTTCAAACTAATTGAAATTATGTATTACAAAATTACATGTTTAAACAATTTCTAAACCCCTATAACCAGCAATTGCAACAAAGAGAGAAAATGCATTAACAATCCTCAGACCTGCTGAAGCCCATTGTGAAATCCAGCAGCTCAGCAGTCAGTCACAGGCTGCAACCTCCAATTCAGAGAATCTGAATGTCTAAGTTCCAAAATAGTCACCTTAGAATTTAACCTTAAAAATAATCCATTCCAGACTGCAGGGACCTGTCCTCCTTCCACTAAGAAAAAAAAAAAAGAATTGACAAGGATCTTTTCATTTGTCTGGTTATATTACATAAGTGATAGGCATTCTCAAGGAAAAGCCAAATGGATGAGTTACAATGGGAATTAAGATTTCAAAGATAGGGTCATTGAAGATATTTTATTAATTTTACTGAATGAAAGAATAAATTCATTTTTGTGGGTTCAATTCAATTAATAACATTTACTAAATGAAAAACAGAGTGATAGGCAATGGGGCAAAAGCAAAGTCACATAGAGCTCTCTGGCCTCACTGAGGTTGCATTCTACCACATTCAGTTGGAATTGTTACATTATCAGTCCTGGGCCCTCTTTTGCTCTCTTTCTTGGACCCTTGAACAAATGAAGGCTACAGAAATTCTAATCATTAGAATAATCGAATGAATCTGCAAAAAGGACCAACTGGATGAATCCTTCCATTCCATGCAAAAAGGTTTTTCAAATCCTTGGATTATTTTAGTAGTCACTTTTCTGGCTGTAGGGGAAAAAAAAAGGATATGTGGTCCAAGTTTTTCTTCTCTGGAATGAAGTGTTACACTATTTTGGAGATACTTCAGATAGTTAAATAGAAAAAAGGAAAGATTATAGAGCATAAGGAAAATTCAGATAGCAGAAGTCAGAAGTTGGCCCACAGAATTCATAATCTGAACTCACTTTTTAAAGGTAAACTTACTTGTTTGTTAACACCATGAGGTAGAAAATGGAGTCACATTTAGAGAATACAGGTAAAATGAAATGCTTCCCTCCCTCCTTTTTTCCCTGGGGTGAGTGGAGGAAAGAAAGTTTCTTTCTTTTTCTTCCCCTCCCCATTAATTATGGGGATAATTAGCTTGCTACTCTAGTTCACTTTGTTTATGAAGTAGTAACTTTAGAATTTAGAAATTACTTGAATCACAGAGGAGGCAAAAGCAAACAAACAAAAACTTGCAAAGCTTCTTTTTAAGCTAATGGAATTGGTGATTGTATAAGCCTTTAATAAGATTAGGCATAATACTCTCCACAATTAGGAGTTCTTTTGTGGTAATGTGGGGGTAATTTAGTATCACAAAAAAAAAGAAATGATCTTATCAATAATCTGAAGGACTAGAGATAAGCCTTTTCATACCTTTATTAGCTTTCAAAGGCTGTTTTTATGTTTCCTTTAGAAGGAAATGTGCCTGGAGTGATGAAACGTCCTCTCCAAGATCAGCAACTGCTCTGCAGTGTTAAAGGGTTGTCCAGGGGCACTGAGAGATTGTCATGGGATCATAGATTTAGAGGTAGAAGGAATCATCCAAGTAATCTAGTCCAGCTCTCTAATTTTACTGATGAGGAAACTGAGATCCCAAGAAGTTATGTAGATTGAGCCTTGGGCCTGGAGTCAGGAAGGCCTGAGTTCAAATTTGATCTGACACTTACCAGCAGGAAAAGTAATTTACCTACCATCTACCTAAGTTTCCTCATCTATAAAGTATATAAAGCTCCTATATCCAAAGGAGGTTTTATGGATAAAAAATGCTAAACAAAAGCTATCACTATGATGATGAGAAAGATGATTATGATGAACTTGGATGAACTAGATGATTTCCTTGAAGTTCTGCACTGTATTCTTTATGCTATGCACTTCTCTGCCAGCCCATCTATTCAATCTGTTGCCAAATCCTATCAATTCTACTTTGACAATATCATTCCTATAGGCCACCTTCTCTCCTTTGACATGACCAGGACCCTAGCTCAGGCCATCATCACTTCATACCTGGTCTATGGCAAAAGCCTGGTCTCCCTCCTTCAAGTGTCTGCCACTCAACTCTCGCCTTCCTTAGCACAAGTCTGATGTGTTACCTCCCCCCCCCCCCCAGTTAATAAATTGACTCCCTAACACTGCTTGGATCAAATACAAAGTTCTCTGTTTGGTTTTTAAAGTCCTTCATAATCTTGTTGACTACCATCTTTCCAATTTTACAAATTACTACCTTCCACATATTCTACAATCCAGTGACACTGACCTCCTTGCTGTTTCTCCCACACAACACTCCATCTCCTGACTCCTTGATTTTCACTGGTTGTCTCCCATGCCCATAAGGCTCTCCCCTCCTCATCACTGACTCCCCGGTTCCAGGTTCCATGATTTCCTTCAAGTTGCAACTAAAATCTCACCTTCTGCAAGAAGCCTCTTCAGATTCCTCTTACAGTCAGTTTCTTCTAAGATTAGCTCCAAGTTATCCTGTATATACCTTGTTGGACATAATTATTTGCATCTTGTTTCCTCTACTAGACTATAAAGTTCTTAAGAACAGGAACTTTTTCTTTTTTTGTTTTGTTGTTGTTGTTGTTTTGTTTTGGCTTTTCTCTGTATCCCTAAGGCTTTGCCTAGCACAGAGCAGATGCTAAAAACAAAGCAAACAAACCAGAAAACAAAACAAAACAAAACAAACTACTTCTTTGATTATCAATCTAGAATACCATATTAATAATACAACAGTTCAGATACTTCAGTCAAATATAGTGTGGGATTTGCATTCAGAATATATTTGTAGACATTTCAGATCTTTTCTAAAATGGAACTTGAGTTCAAATTTGTAAAACTACCTTGGCCTCTTTGTATTCTTTCAATTCAACTCATTTCATTTCGAGTGAAGAAATCAATGTGGAGTACCTATTATGTATAACACTCCTGGAAAGATTGATCCATTCTATCCCAGTCACACATTCTTTGCCCATTCAGGACCAAATTTACTTCTAGGAATGGGATGGGAAGGAAGGATTTTGTAAGGGACAGAGAATGTGTGAGAAGCATGGTTAGCTATTCAACTTCCTTTATTCCTGAATCAGCACACAAGTGAGACTTTCTAATGACAATTACATCTTTTAAAATTGTTAGAATTATATATAACCTGAGGTTAGAGTGTTAAGGTGATTTCTTAATTATGCTTATTATTTCAAATACTTGAGAAACTCCCATTGGTCTTAGAGAATAGCACCAAGTGTAAAATTTAACTCTTATACATCAAGGAGGAGGAAATATGTTTTAGTACCTTTGAGTGGTAATGAAACCCTCAGAGTATTTTTGCCTCATCAAATGAATCATGTAATATTATTACAGGCCACTAGTTTCTTAAATCTTTCCTTTTCCTCATACTTATTTATTTTGTATATAAACAGTCCAGCTGACTATCTCTGTCAATCACTTTTTTATAACAATATGGTCATCATTAACCTTTAGACTAAATAATTAAACCTTGTAAATAACGATTCTTAAATTTAACACTTTACTGGTTTTGGTTTCTTCCATCACACCTGATAGAAGGTACTCCTTCCCATTGCCCTACAATTAAAAAGCATTTTATAGAATAATAATCTGTGCACTCCTACAACCTCACAAAAGCTGCATGAAAAGCTGAGGTTAAGGATTCTGCAGTGTCCCCAGAGGAGCAATAAAAAGGTTATATGAGATTTCCAAGGATTCTTTTTTTTTTCATGTGGGGGAATTCTTTACAACAGACATTTGTTTCCCATTAGGCTTTATGCCACCTCTAGAAAAGGCCAAAAGGTGGTAGAAACTCTAACAGAGTTTGAACATCAAGCAAAGATAAAAGTTCTGTCTTTTCCCATTTACATCTATGAAAGTTAATCTTTTTTATTTCATTTTGTTTTATCAAGATTTTAGAGCTAAGGGAACTCTTTTTACAAAAAAAAAATCAACAAGATTAGTTTAAAAGTTCATGACTGAGCTGGTTGATGAACATAATTGCTCTCACCTCATTTAAGAAATCTCTACCTTAAAAAATGCTATGGTCCACCAACTCATTAGGCATTATGGTTTATCAGTCCTGTTACAGCACTTCATTAGCTGTCAAGGACCAGTAAGTGATACTGCAATATGGGCATTGATACAGGTAGTTGAAAATTCTCATTTTTCAAATGTATCAGTTTTCAAGAGTGGAAACTAAGAGAAGGTCTAACTAAGGCAGTACCAGACAGCCGCATGAAGGCTCTCTCCCACATGCATGAGCATACACACGCATACATACACCCACACACCCACACACACTCACACAGTTGTGTTATCTCCTTAGACATGAAAGCAAAAAGAAGTATCATTCCAGCAAACATTCCAGATCTCCTGAACTGCAGGAAGATTATGAAGACTGATTGAATACTAACACAAACTATCACTAGTCTTAGAGTTCTGCCTTGTAGCAATTTTGTGACATCTATGGAATGAGAAAGCAAGAAAAAGTAGAATTTTGCTTCCAAAATTATTGCTATACTTGATTTAAAAAAAAAAAGTCTCAATGTACTTATCTGGAAAATGAAGTTTTTTTGTTTTTTTTTTTAATATTCAGTCCAGTTCTACTATTATGAGTATGTAAATCTCTTCAAGAAAAAAAATAGGTTATAATGTTCTAGATTAGAGAATAGAAGGGACCCCAAGAGTGATCCAACCTTCTAATTTTACAGATTTGAAAAGTGACAAGCAGAGATGGAGTGGCTTGCTTGCCTAAAGTCACACAAACAGAATGCATCATAGCTCATATTCATATCCAGGTCCACTGACTTCAGATGCAATGTTCTTTCTAGTATATCATCTTCACATCATAATTATCTCTGTGACAAAATAATTAATTTTTATATGTCAAATGACAGAAGAAACAACTGTCCCTCCAAATATGTTATTTACCAATCAAGATTTAATTTCATTTGAGTTCCTTTTTATATTTTTTTTTCTATTTATTTCTTCTTTTTAACTCTAAGGTAACAGTTGTCCTTATTTCAAGATGGAGAAGAAAAGTTGGGTCAAATGAAATAATTCCAAAAAAAATCTATACACATCTGAATTCTCCAAATCACCTTTTGTGATAAAGTAACTTTTTAAATATAAGTCAATGGACAAGAATTTTAACTAAAAACAATGGAGAGCAAGCTCTATGTAATATTAATCAATGAAAATGAAAACCCTATTTGTAAAAACCACGGGGACATTACTATCAAAATGCATCCTGTTTTCTTAATAAATATAAATATTATAATAATAAAATTTAAAATATGAATTCTTCTTTAAAATATTAAACAATATGGACAACTTATTTCTGAAATGTGACTATACAAATTTCCTTATTCATCTTTTAAAGCTATGGCCACTTTTTTTTCTTTCAAATTTTAAGAGTAATTTAAAATTTTTTCATAATATTCTAAATAGATGATGAATGGTATTTTTCTTAAATATTACACTTTGATTAATTTTTATAAGTATTTTATTTAAAGTGATCAAAGCACTGTGTTGGCTGGTTAGATCAGTACCACAAAGATTTAATTAGTGAAATTAGCCTAGATCAATTAAATAGTACTATGAAGAAAATTTGGAAGCTTTCCTGGGATTTTGGTCACAATCCTTAAATGAGAAAAATGATAGAGTTTAGTTACATGAGAGACAGATGTTTGTGAAGTACAAATATATTTCTTGGATGGGTCTTGTTGCTGCTGATTTACTTCAAGGAAAACTATTTTCACACTGAAGTACTGTGTCTGAAATGTGAGAGTCTAATTGTCCACCTCTCCTTGAGAGTTGTGGAATCTCAAAATGACAGTAGCTAGTATAATTTCATTTGTGTGCAATACATTATGTTTTACAAAAGCAGCTGTTTTATATGGATAGTGTCCAGCTTTCCTCTTTGGGATGTAAACCAGTGACCTCATCTTTCCAACTCGAGACCTATCTATCAACACCTTTCCTATATTAGATATTTATTACATAGGATCCTCCCCTCTGTGTGATCAGCATGTTCAGGAACACACCCCCAAAAAGTGTATTTTTTAATTAGGCTCGACAATGAACCAATTCCAGCTGAGGTTCAGGGCCTTCTCTGCTCTCCCCCTCAGTTTACCATTTATCAGGGAGCATTGGTATGCAACTTAGCATTCACAAACCTCCACACTGGACTGCTGAGAGTCTTCCACATATCTGGAAAATAATGTGTTATGGGTAAGTGCTTTGGTCCTTCACCCAAACAACTATGGGGATACACTATAGGCCTCCTTTTCCATTCTGTTAATGTCTCCTGACTGAAGGTTTGTAAATGTTGTCACGTTATATCAAGCACTCCCTTCAAGAGGTACAGAATACTATTTTTTTTCATTACTTTCCTTTGTTGTATGTCCTTCATCCTCAAAGAGAACCAATGACATCAGGAGAATGATGCCTTGACTTGCAAGTGAATTGTATTTAAGTGAGGCAGGGCTGTGCAAAGTCATCAGCCCCACTCTCTCCTCTAGAACCATCTGGGTCCAGTGGCAAGATATAGGTCAGGATGACTGGCAATGGCCCTGGATGCTATAGGAGACCTTGACATTTTTATTTTCATTTTTATTTTCATTTTTATTTTTATTTTGTTTTTTTGGCTAGGCAATGGGGTTAAGTGACTTGCCCAGGGTCACACAGCTAGTAAGTGTTATGTGTCTGAGGCCGGATTTGCACTCAGGTCCTCCTGAATCCAGGGCCGGTGCTCTACCCACTGCACCACCTTGCTGCCCCCAACCTTGACATTTTTAAAAAAAAATTACTTTTATAAATTAAGTTGTTTTATTGTTCCATAAGAAGTGATGAGTAGGCAGATTTCAGAAAAACCTGGAAAGACTTACATGAACTGATGCTAATGAAGTGAGCAGAACCAGGAGTACATTGTACACAGTAATAGCAACATTGTTTGATGACCAACTTTGATAGACTTAGCTCTTCTCAGCAATGCAATGATTTAAAACAGTTCCAAAAACTCATGATGGAAAATGTTATCCATATCCAGAGAAAGAACAATGGAGTCTGAATTCAGATCGAAGCATGCTATTTTCTCTCTCCTTGTTTTTTTCTTGTGGTTTTTCTCTTTTATTCTTAGTCTTCTTTCATAACATAACTAATGTAGAAATATGTTTAATATGATTGTACACGCATAGCCTATATCAGATTGCATGACATTTTGAGGAAGGAGGGTGGGAGGGAGGGGGGAAATTTTAGAACTCAAAATTTTATAAAAGTGAATATTGAAAACTAAAAATAGATAAATTTTAAAAAAGAAAAAAATAAATTAAGTTGTTTGCTAATGAACTCTGAATAGGGCCAGCATTATTGTTCAGTGTTTTTAATTTAACTTTTAAGATAAAAGCAGCATTACTTAAAGCCAGCATTTTGTGCTCAATAGAGATCTATGAAGGTAGCTTCTGAAGCTAAAGTCAATAAAAATTTTATAATGCACTTAAACTTTTAAAAAAAATGATTCTTGAAACAAAAGAATGACTGAAATAACTTCTAGGTAAGTCAACAGTCAGCATACTCTCTGTGATATCTGAATGCCTATTCTTAGTTTCATTCCTAATTTATGGTAGAACTCTTGGCAAGTTATTTTATATTTCTGTACTTTGGTTACACCAAATGTAGAATATCTTCCCCTACCTATTTCCCAGGCACTTAAAAGAATCAATGTTACAGCGTCTGCAAATATCTCCTAAAAAAAAATCCTTTTTTTTTTCTGAGTGTGTTGTTATGATTCAGAGGTTTGTTTTTTTTTTAATTCTACACAGTTCTTTCCAATGGGAATTTTGTAAATTATGACACACTAATTGTTATTTTTCCCCCATTACATCCAGGGATCATAGACCAGAGACATTTTTTTTTAATTCATTAGAAAATAATTCTACATTTCTAAGACTTTCAGGAATTCTCCTAAGGTTATATTGTTTCCTTGGTGTTGTGATAACTGTCATTTGGCTGTTTGGACAGAGATCAAGTTCAGAGTGGCAGCTAGGTGGTACAGTGGATATAATGCTGGGCCTAGATTCAGGAGGATCTGAATTCAAATATGGCTTCAGACACTTACTAGCTGTGTGACCCTGAGCAAGTCACTTAATGCCATCTTATCTGTAAAATGAACTGAAGAAGGAAAGTGCAATCATTCCAATATCTTTGCCAAGAAAACCTCAAATGGGGTCACAGAGAGTCAGACATGACTGAAACAACCTTTTATATCACAACAATTGTTTTACAAAATTTTCCCTATGACAGGTAAAAAAGTGATACTATACAAAAGACTGTTGTTCGCACCATAAAGGTAACCACCTTGTATTTAGTGGTTCCAAATAAATCACTAGAATCAGAGCATAGCAATGTTTCTTTATGAACTACAGAAATTTGGAGAGCATAGTAATTTAGTAAGTCACCTCATCTCTTGACTAGGTTTCGATGTGTATTATTCTCCCAGTACCTACTTATTTCCAAAGACATTATGAACTTATGTGTAAAAGTACATATATCTGTCTCTTCATATACCCAGATTAAGAAGATGAGATATATGTGCATGGAATGTTGCTTTTTCCCCCTCCAGCTGTGTATTTTAACCCTTGCTTTTCTTCATTTTATTTAAATAACTATCATTTCTCTTCTTCCCAAAATACAGCATTGGTGCTTTTGAGAACTTCTTATCTTTTTTTGCTAGGCAATGGGGTTAAGTGACTTGCCCAGGGTCACACAGCTAGTAAGTATTATGAGGCTTAATTTGAACTCAGGTCCTCCTTACTTCAGGGCCAGTGTTCTATCCACAGTGCCACCTAGCTGCCCCTTGGGAACTTCTTACCTTAAAAGAACCTTGTATCCTACTTTTTAATCCAAAAAGCTGATTATTATAACCTTATTTCTTAAAACCTTGTTTTGAACTAAACTTTCCACCTGTAATTTAACAACCAGACTTTGAAAGAAGATGCTTTCCTAATACATTATACATGCCAGACCTGATTGAAAATATTTAGAGAGGATCATTTTCCCTTTAGGTTTCAGAAAGATTAACTATTAGCAGAATAATTGTTAAGCATAGAATAAGGGCAGGACAAGTTTTAAGCAAATGTTTACATATTTTATGCAATTTCAGTATAACACAAAATGCATGTACAGACAAAAATGTGCAATTTGAAATGAGTGAAGACTGGCCCACATTGCTATTCTTATATCTGTTTTGTGGGTCAGCTCTCATCATTTAAAAGTTGCTCTTTTTAAAAGCATTCACGTTATTGCCTGTAGATTTGCTTCAGATTTCTTTAATTAATGCTGAGTCCCATCCATGTGTATTTGTGTGCAAATGTACATACACACTTCCCTCAACTATCAACTGCAATTCTGGCTTTAAAATGCCCACAGCCTTTAAGACACCATGCTTCATTGTTGATAGATGAGTAACATCTGTGGGAATCCCAGAAGCTATGTGTATTGAGTCTGTTGAATGTTAATTTGAGAACTCACATATGAGTTTTTTTGTTGATGGCCACACACTGACTAACATATATCAAGGTTAAAGGGGACTCTGGAGAGCAGATCCGTTAAGAAAATAAAAATAACAATGTTGATTTTTAAAAAAAATTCTCACTTACGTAGACTCTGTAATTGGAAAAATCCCAAATGCTAAACTTCCTTATACAGTAAGGAAAAATAGTTTAATTAAAGGAAAATATTAATTACTTACATTATTCAAGATGTCTAATTGATAGAGTTTGTTAGATATTTGCTAATTTTTACATTGATTACTGTTATATAATCTTGACAGAAGTCTTTTTTTTAATCCATAAAACTCACCCGGTTGGCATTTAAAGCCCTTCACAAATTGTCTCCAAACAACCTACCTTTCTTAGTGTACTATACATTGTTCTCCTTCAGTCATTCCATGGTTAAGGAGTAACCGAAGGATTCTGCAAAAGCAAGAAGATCATGTGTGCGGAAAAGGAAGATGGCCAGTTTGCTTGAAACATAGAGTGACTGAAGGAGAGATGCTTTTGCATTAGTTCAGCCCACTCTCTACCCTCTGCCCCCTTTTCCAATGCAGTGCCTGGAATCCACTCCTTGATCTGCTCTGAGAAGCCCTAGTTTTCTTTAAGTTCAGTTCAAACATCATCTTTCGAAAAAAAAAAGGGAAGGGGGCTTTTACTATCTGGTTCCCACTCCCCCACTCCTACACACACTCAGCTATACCCTAATCAATTTGCCTTGTAATATTTTGGTGTATTATTTTGTAGTTACTTATATGTGTACGTGTTGTTTTCCCTAATAGAATATACGCTTCTTACTGGCAGGAGACCTCAAAAGACATTTTTGTCTTTGTAACTGATCATCTAGATATGAGGGGCTTTGATGACCAAGTTGTTGTTCAGTCGTTTTCAGTTGAGTCTGACTCTTCATGACCCTATTTGGGGTTTTCTTGGCAAAGATACTGGAATGGTTTGCCATTTTGTTCTATAGCTCATTTTACAGATGAGGAAGCTGAGGCAAACAGGGTTAAGCGACTTACTCAGAATCACACTGCTAGTAAGTGTCTGAGGTCAGATTTGAATCAGGAATATGAGTCTTCCTGACTTCAGGCCTAGTATGTTACCTACTGTAACATTTAGTTGCCTTTTGATGAGTTTTTACGTATGTGTACATGTGTGTGGGGGATGCAAGGTGTAATAAAGAAAAGAGGGGAAAAGACATTGGATTATGGCTCTATATGAACCACAGTCAAATTTTCCAGTCTTTTTTTCTCCTCAAAGAACCAAAAGCATAGAAAGAAAAAAAGACTCAGTTTGAACCTATGCAAAGATCATTTTTTGTTTGTTTTTCCCACAAAGCACTAATCATAAACATGATTATAATTTTTGTTAAAAGGTAACTGTGGTTTGGTTTTCTTCTTTTGCTCTTCCCAGGGACACTCAATGCCTTACTATGTGGTTCATATAATGGACATGCATTAAATACAGGTGATTAAGGCACAAAAGATACAATTTTCAAAATGTTTTGATTAATATTTTGATGCAAGGTATAACTAAATCAAAGGATTCTTCCTTTATACACCCAGAAATAAATCTTATAGTACTTGCCTTATCTTGCTTAATAACTACAGCAACAGTGATTTTTTTAGACTTATACTTAAAAGACATAATTAAAGAATAGAGGTTATGCTTTTTCAAAACTCTAATCTTTTCAAATATATTTTCCCAAGGAAATACTACAGATAAATCCTGCTAAATAGTAAAACATTCAAATGCAAAACTCCCACATAAAAGCTTTGTCAGTCTACCTATGCTATATTTCTAAAGAAGCTGACATAGTAATTGGGAAAAAAATATAAAATTAGAACACCACCTCCACACCAGTTTCAGCAAAGTACTCACACTTTAAAGTAATTTGCAGTCAGATAAGAGCATTACCTAATGAAACTATAATTCAATCACAGGAAAAAAAACTGTCAAGAACCTCAGAGGGGCTGGTTCAGCTTTTGATGCAATCTTAGGCAATAATATTTCTTCTTCACAATCTGAAGAATCGTATCCTTCAATTTTAGAGTTAACTTTGAAAGTGGTTTCATTAAGTATGGGTAAGAAATTGCTGTGAACACCAGGGTTTCATAAAGGCAGAGAACTACAGTTAGTAAAAGATTTCAAAGATCATCTCACTCAAATTGTACTTGACCTGGAATCTCCTTTGTAACATCCCCAACAAGCAGTTATCAAGGCTTCTTCCAAAGATTTTCAATGAAGAAGAATCCAGTAAATACTGATCCACGTTTGACCAATTTATACTAATAAGGAAAATTTTCATTATACTGAACTAAAATTTGCTGAATTATATTTTACTGAAATTATATTTTATTTAACTGCTCCTAATTTTTCTAAGCCTAGCAAGTTTATGCCCTTTCCCATATGACAGCTTTTCCAGTACTCAAAGAGAACCATTAGGTAAACTCTATTCTTCCCAATATTTAAAAAAAAAAATCCTGAGTCCTTTCATTTGTTGTTGTTGTCTGACTCTTTGTGACTTCATTTTGGGTTTTTCTTAGCAAAATGTCACACAGATAGTAAGTGTCTGAGGCCACATTTGAACTCATGAAGATGAGTCTTCCTGATTCCAAGCCTAGTGCTCTCTCCACTGCACCACCTAGCTGTCCTTTGTACCAATTCAAGGCATGATTCCCTGTCTTATGATCTTGCTTCAGGTATACTCTGGAATGTTAATGTCTTTATTTTTTTTTAATGAGGCAATGAGGACAAAATACAAATAGTAAAAATGTCACCTAAGCAGGGCAGAGGGCAGCAAAATTCTCAGTTCTCTTGCTTTCACTTTTCTTTATAAATGTAAATAAAGTCTAAGGTTGTAGTTGCTTTTTTGCATCTTGTATCCTGCTATTGACTCATATTGAGCTCGCAGTCCACTCAAAAACCTGTATTCTTTTCATGTGAACTAACCAGCCAAGCTGCCTTAATTGTAAACTTGTGCAGCTGTTTTTTGTTCATTTGTTTTGGGATGTTAGATGTATCTCTCTTAAATGTAATCTCATTAAACTCAACCATTGTTATAGCCATTTGAAATCATTTTGCATACTGATTTCTTTGTTAAACATATTAACCCTCTGTCTCTCCCCGTTCTTGTGTTCTGCAAATTATATAAACAAAATTATGTCATCTTCAAAGTCATTGACAAATACGGTTAACAATAGGACTCAGGGTAGATTCTTGGCACCATTTCATTAGAAACCAACTTCTAGGTTTGTATCTGTTAATTCATCACTGATTTTTCTTTTAGTCTAAGTCATCCATCCAGTTCCATCTATTATGTTTAACCCTATTTTATTCGCAGAGCTATGGGAAATGTAGCCAAATGGATTTCTGAATTCTGAGTACCTAGGCATTCTTTTTAACATCATGAGTCTTATTTAGGAAAATGTAGAAATTCTGTACTAATGGAGCAATGGACATCAATATGGAACATATAAAATCTGGAGTTGGTGAGTGGGTTCAACTAAGACTGTCATCCCCAAATGGGGAAACTTTTGCAAATTCTTTCTGACATATAAACCTTGGTTTTTAGCTGTCAGAAAACTCCGTGGGCAAACCATGCCTTATGTAATCTTTCTAATCCCCCTGCCTTCCAAAAATTAATAAAAGTTGCATAGTGAGACAAGTGTAACTCCTACAAAGGTAGCCATTCTGTACATGAGGAAGAGAAAAGCCAAGGCTGTAGATAGATCCTCAATTTGAGTTTCTTGACAGAATCTTATTTATGGGAGAATCCAAAGCATTCTCCCCATGAGGACTGGTGTCTTAATCTAATTTCATCCAGAGTAACCCTATACTGAAAATGTTTTCTTCTAGGCCTTGGTACATTCTTCATGTCAACGCTTTCCCATTTTGATCCATAGCTCATTTCAGGGGGACAAAAATTCCTATAGATAACACTAAATTCTTTGTGCCACAAATGGACCCTCATGAGAACTATTTTTAAGACACTATTTTTGTAGCACAGTTACGTCTATTTTCATGTATACAAATTATTGATACCACAAATAAAAATAGAAATTTTGCAAATTTTATAAACTATAAAAATGTCGAATATATTTTTTAAACTACAAAAGCTCCTAATATATTTAAAGGGGTGCTGTAGAAAGAAAACAAGATTATGAATAAGAGGACACATGGGTAAATTCTGACTGTGCTACTTAACACCTTTACAAACTTGGTCAAATCACTTTACTTTCATGAGTCTCAGTTTCCATAAATGTAAAATTAGGGGTCAGGAATAGATGAGGTCATTTTTAGCTCTGAATAAATGATTATTGGATTATTAGATCTGTTAAAGCAGTGTTTTCAGTTTTTAAATTGCCTATCCCTATCAGTAAAAAAGGGGGGGCTTAGCATGTACCCCCAATATGTATATATTTGCTTATTTACAAATTATACATACATATATACACACTCCAGTATAAATGGGTACATCATAAAATTTACACAAAGATAGCAGAAAAAATGATGAGATAAAGAAGATACAAATTTAATTCTAAATAGGGAGTCAATAGAGAATAGACAGTAGGGAGCGACTACATTTTATTAGGTAGGAGAGAGAGATAACAGCTATGGGAAGGATAAATTGTGGAGGAGAGAGTCTGGAGGAAGAGACTTTGTAGGAGGCTATTGCTACAGTCAAGCCTAAACTGGGGTGGTGGCCATGGAAAAGGGGACAGATAGGAGAGAAGTTGGGGAGGTAGAAACTACAAGATCCAACAATTTATTAGATATGTGAGGTAAGGTCAAGGGAGAAGTTGAAAATGACAATAACAATATGAGAATCTGAAGCCAAAAATCAATTTATTAATAATCATTTATGTGGGTCTAAAAGATAGCTTGACTAGGCTCTGGGGATACAGATAAAAATCAAAACAATTCCTGACTTCAGGCATTATATTCTATAAGGGAAACAGTATGTACATTTATAAGTCAATACAAATATATACAAAGTACACATAAGGATTTGTGTGTGTGGGAGGAGTGGGGGAGGGAGATACTAGCAACTGTGGGAATCTGAAAATAGGATGAATCCCAGGCTGTCCCCAACCCTATTTCCCAGTGCTGCTTTTCTTAACAAACAATGAAACAGGCACAGAGATTCAGTGAAAGTTATGTCTAGGATACATACCTGTGGATGCTTCATATTGAAACAAAGAAAGAGCCATTAGTCCAGTTAATTCACCCCCTCCCGATTATTGGCTAAATAATCTATGCAGAACTTATGTGGGAGACAAGAAGATGTGGGTTCAAAGTCTACATATATGTGTCTAAATACACATATATACACATATATGTTTACATATACACACAGACACACACATACATACACACACACACACACACACACAATGGCTCTGTGACCCCTGCGCAAATCATTAAAACCTCCTGTCCTCTAGTCTGGGTCAACTCTCTAAGATAAAAAGGTTCCATCTTACTTTGGTAGATGAAATTCTTCACTTAGCAGTTCCACAGGCTAATGAAGCCAAATTTTCAATCCTCATCCCTTCTTTCAAGGGAAAGTGTGTGTGTGTGTGTGTGTGTGTGTGTGTGTGTATACCCACATATATGTATATGTATACATGTATATATATATATATATATATATAATATTGTTTTTATTTGTCAGCTATTACGCTAGACACGTAGGATACAAAAACAAAAATGAAATTATTTTTACCCCGAAAGAGTTTATTTTCTATTGGATGACAGGGAACCAAATGCAGGCAGACAGTGCTACTTAATATCAGTGTGATTTTAGGCAAGTAACAGAACCTTTCTGGGTCTATTTCCTCATGAAGAAAATGAGGGGGTTGAACTCACGAAGGTGTGAGGTCCTTTCTAGGTCTAAATCTATGACCCTAAGTAAATGCAAAATATATTTGTATTAATTTTGAGGGCTGGTGGGAGAGCACTAACAGCTTGGGAGATCAGGAAAGGACTCTTATAGGAGGGATCATTTATGATAAGCCTTAAATGGAACTTAGAATTCCAAGAGACAGATATGAATATGAAGAATATTTCAGTCTATGGACCATCACAAATGTGGGAAACAGAAGTCCTATACTGGAAACAGCAATTGACTAGTATATAGACTACAATGGGGGAAAACTATCAACTCAGTCTAGAAAGAGAGGTTGTTAGATCGTAAAAGACTTTAAATGTCCCAAAGCTGAGTTTGCATTTTATGCTAGAAATGAAAGAGTCAAATTCTTGACTATGACTGTGATGTGGTCAAACCTATGATTTAAAAATATTAAGGTAGCAGCAGATGTGGAGGAGGGAAGATAACAGAGTCAGGGAGACTGATTAGGAGGCTAATTATAGCCAAGAGGATAGATTGTGAGGTATTGAACAACAGTGGTGGCCATGTGAGTGGAGAGAAAGGAACAGATGTAAGAGATGTTGTATGGACAGAATCAACAAGATTAGGCAACCAATTGGATATGAAGAAGTTTGGAGAGTTGAAGATGACTCTAAAGTTGAAACCACAGTTGAATAAAAGGATGACAGTGCCTTTGAGAGAAATAAGGACATTGTGAGGAAGAATTGATGTAGGGAGAATTATAAAGAACTGTCTTTTGGACTAATAAAATCTTAGAAACTCTTATCAACCTCAGTTTCAGAGGACTAATAATAATGTCCATTCCCTAACAAAGAAGTGATGAGCTAATATGCATCATTTAACACCATTTTTGGACAAGGCCTATTTGAGAATGTGTTTTGCTTGACTATGCTTATTTGTGAAAAGGGCTTTGTATTTACTGCACCTACCTCCAACTATCCTACTTTCACCCTGTCACCAAGAAGCCAGAAGACATGGCCTTCCTGGAAACCATCCCTAGGATGTGACATCCTTCTTTTCATACTGGATAACACTTTGGGGAGTATCTTCTGGCTGGAATTTGATTTTTATGATTTCAAGAAAGTAAGAATATGAGAGGAAGAATCCAATAGAAAGGCAGTTAGTTGTATCTCAATAGAATCTTGTTCTCTATGGAACCCCTAAAGGAGAGTTAGGTGAGACTAGTCTATTTATATAGTTGCACTGAAGTGCATAGGAAGAAGGGAGAGGAGAATGAACACTCATTCGATATTTTCTTTCACATACAATGCCATAATAATTCAGTATGCAATTTTACTCAACAAATATTTCTTAAGTACCTTTTCTGTGCAAGGCACTGTTACATTCTAGAGATACAAAGAAAAAATGAAACAGATTCCACCTTCAAAGAGCTTTCACCATAGTTTTGAAAAAAATATTTATTTCTAAAATATTGATGTATGTACATACATATTTATTCATACATATGTATGAATACATTTAAGGTCATTGAGCCCAACCTACACTTGTTCAGGAATCCTCTCTTCACTATACTCAACCTTTGTTTAATGTCCTCCAATGAGAGAGAATCACTGCCTCCTGAGGTGGTCCATTCCAGTTTGAGATATTTATGATTGTTAGGACTTTTCCTCTTACACTGAGATTAAGATGAAATTTAACTCTTTGCAACTTCTATACAAGGCTCCTGGTTTTGTATCCTGATGCCAAATGTAAAAGTCTATTCCTTCTTCTGCATGACCACCCTTGATTATGTTTTGTTATTTTTTTTGGTAGGCAATTGGGTTAAATGACTTGCCCAAGGTCACACAGCTAGTAAGAGTCAAGTGTCTGAGGCTGGATTTGAACTCGGGTCCTCCTGGCTCCAGTGCTTTGTCCACTGTGCCACCTAGCTGCCCCCATTCTTCATTACCATATCTCCTCTAAATCTTCTTTTTTGCAGGCTAAATATTCCCCACATAAGAGGTATGAAATGAATGATGTTTCATCAAGGAGACTGAATGGTCAGACAGGTCAAAAAGGAAGACCATGAAAAACACCAGGAAACAGAGATATTCAGGAAGAGGGAATTATCAATAGGGTCAAACACTGCTGACAAACTGGAAACAAACAAAAAATAAACAAAAAAGTAATTAGATTCAACTTTTCAGGGATTGTTAGTAACCCTGCAGATAACAATTTTAGGTGAATAGCCAGGCTAAAAGACTGATTAAAAGTTTGAGAAATGAATGTGGTGTGGAGAAAAAAATGACAATAATCATAGACAATTTTTTGCCAAATGGCAGTTTGGCAGTGATAGGGAGGAACTATACAGGATGACAACTTGAGAGAGTTGAGGGACAGTCTTTTTTTTTTTTTTAACATGAGAAGACAGGCATATTTGTAAATAGCAGGAAAGATTCCCAAAAACCTTAGATCTTTTTCAGGTGAATTGTTATATGTCTAGTTATTTTCCATCTTATATTTGTGAAATGACCTAATGACTAGATCTTATATTTACTTTTATTATACTTCATGTTGATGCACTATTCTAGCTTTCAAGATTCTTTTAGATACTATAATTTAGCATGCTCAGTGATGTGACCAAATCACATATTCCTGTTTGTAGATGATATTTTGCTGGATTCAATGAACTGGGACTTCTGTAATTACTGACAAGTTCTTACACCAATTATCCACAATTAAAAAAAAAAAGTAGATTTTTTTTTTCTATTTTCTAAATTGCAATATTTAGCTATCTGTGGATGGAAAATCCACAAAAGAAGGTTGGTCCTCAATATATATCTTGGATAGATACCACACAAAAACAGTGAGTTGGGCTTAGAACTGAACAGCCAGAGAACAGCAAATTGGGTGGCCTTTACAAAAAGGTGCATTTCTGTGTGCATTTTTTAAAAACAATCTCAATCTTCTCCTGGGACAAAGATTTAGTTTTTTTTTTTAAACACAATATACTTTCTAGTGATTCTGCATGACTGCAAGACTTTAAATACACCATGGTCTCAAAAGAATTAAGGCTGACTCATGTGAAGGGAGTGGTGGGTTTAAGCTACAGATGTTAGAGAACATCATCAGAAAGATGTATAACTATAGAAGAAGGTAAGCTTCATGCGGCAAGAATGAAAGATAATTAATGGACAGCTTGTATGTTTCACTGGTGTTCACATAATGTCAAGAGAATTAGAGGAAGTTCTCAGATGTTTCTCAGATCTTTCCATCCAGGCCTAGTCTCCCTCCTGAGCTCTGGTTCTGCCTATGAGACATTTCAAACTGGATTTCCCATAGGTACCTTAAATGCAACATATCCAAAACAGAACTTACTACATTTTTCTCAAAACCCTTCCCTCTTCCAAACTTCCTTATTACTGTCAAGGACATCAACATCTTCCCAGTCACCAGATAGTAGCCTCAATCATACTTTGGTAATCTTCAATTCTTTATCACTCACAGTTAACTCACCTAACTGATTTATTGGTAAGTCTTTTCATTTCTGCCTTTGAAACATTTCTTGTATGCCATTTCCTCGTTCATTCACACAGACACCAGAACAGTAAGGCACTCATAAGCTTCCACATGGATTGCTGCAATAGTCTTTTAACTGGTCTCCTTGCTTCAAGTCTGCCTTCCCTCCAATCCATCCTCAACTCTGCTGCAAAAAGTGATCTTCCTCAAAAGCAGGTCTGACCATGACACCGCTCTGCTCAATAAATTCCAATGGCTTCTTGTTAGCTCCAAAATCCAATGGTTTTAGCACTTCTAGTCATGTACTTTACTATTTCCATGCACCCTGTAATCTAAATGTAAACAGTTTACATGCTATTTTTGCACATAATGCTCCATCTCCAGTTACCACATCACTGTATTGCCTAGTTGCAGGGGTGGGAAACCTGAGGCCTCAAGGCCAATTGTGGCTTTTTAGGTCCTTGGGAGTGACCTTTTGACTGAGTTCACATTTTACAGAACAAATCCTTTTATTAAGGGAATTTGTTCTATGAAGTTTGGATTAAGTCAGAGGCCATATTTGAGGACCTACAGGGCCACATGTAGCCTCAGGTTCCCCACCCCTGGTAGTGCCTTGTCTTCTAAGGTTACTTTCCTCATACTCTGAATTAAATCCAATTTACATGTGAGTCAAAATATATCACCCCTACCATGTTACTATTGTTGGCACCATTTTGATCCTCTTTGAGCATGAAGATGACAACGATGATATTTTCCACACATTTATTAATTTATATGGTGTTTCCCTCATAAGAATATATATTCCTTAAGGGCAGAGTTATTTTTTTCCCTTTTCTTTGTAGCCTCATACTTTGCTTGAGCCTGTAGTACAGTGTCTAGCACATAATAAATACTTATTGATTCATTTTTCCATTGCTGGGTGAAATTCTTGTATATAATTTAGAGAATAATGTGGGGAAGAGACAAAGGATGGGAAGGAATAGATGAGTTATGATCTCAATCACTGAAGGGATAATTCATGTTTATATACTATGGTTTTATTGACATATTGAAGTACATTTGATACCCTTTCTCTTTCAGATATATTGAGAACCAACCTCAAAAAACCATACACTTTTTGATACTTACAATATCCCCACCCCCCAAAGCTCATAATGATCACTCCAAAACAAAATGTCCAAATGCTCAATCAACTGGTGTGTTTTGTCACCTTTGGATACACAGTAAAACCATCTCCACTAACTTTTTCATCTTTCCCTCCAAGCAGAGGCTATGAACATCCTTCCATTTAGCTGCAAAATTGCTTTAGTCTTCTGGCTTCCTTTCTAGTGAGAATTTTGAGTGATATTATTAATTTATTTTTGGTGATATGCTCACAATTTGACCATTTGATAAATATTTCATATTTAGAGTACCACTAATTAAGTTAATATTTATAGTCTAGGAACTGATAACTAGTAATGTCTTTCTCCTATATATACCACTGATGCAGAAGCAAAAGGAGGTCTAACAAGATTAATGGAGATTTCATTTTTTTCTTTATTTTGTGGATTGTTATGGGCAAGGATTTCATAACCTAGCAGCCAGCTTACCAATAAGTCTTTCTGTATTTACTTTTCTTGGACTTTGGAAATCAGTCTATTAATGGGAGTAGAATTAATTTTTTTTAAAAAAATTTCCATTATAGAAGAATTTATCAGAATTTTCAGACTACCTGTATCCTTTAAGAACTTAGGATTATCTCTAGGTTCAATTTGCATTACAGTCATTGGACACTGAGGAATTATATATACATAAGTATATTTTCTTAATATTATTTTGTCTGCCTCCCTTTCAGCTATTTTGTTCCTTTTAAAATGAATATGTTTCCAGAATCTTATTCCAGTCATGGGACTATCCCAATAATTTTGAGTAATATTTACAATGTCAAATTTACCCCCCTTCATTAGGAGCTTTAGTTCAACCTGCTTATTTGGGGGAGTTAGGTGGTACAGAGGATAGAGCAACAGGTCTGGAATCAAGAAGACTTGACTTCAAATTTGGCCTCAGATACTTACTGACTGTGTGATCTTGGGCAAGTTACTTAACTTCTGTTTGCCTCAGTTTCTTCATCTGTAAATGGGAACAATAGCACCTACCTCTCAGGGTTGGGAGGATTAAATGAGATAATAATTGTATAGTGCCTGGCATGTAGTAAACACTATATAAATGTTAACTATTGTTTTTCTTGTTAACCATGCTGTTGACATTTGTAGATAGATTTCTGAGGTCATGAGTTTTTATGGATGATCTTTTCTTGAATTTTATCTACTGTGAATTTCTAGAGGTCTCTACTAAAATTTTTCTTCCTATATTCTATCTACTCCCTATTTTCACTAGGTTGGTATCCATATGTAAGCAGTTTTCTTCCTTCTCTTTCATTTCAGTTAAAAGTTCTTTTAATTAGATTTGTAAGACACCAGGCAAATATGTTCTTACCAGCCTTTTTGAGGTCCATTCCATCCCTGGCCAGGAGCCCATCATTCTTGTATTAAGCCTGAGTCCAGAAATCCAAATCCTATTCCCAGACTCCAGGTTCTGAACCAGATGTTTGCTTCCCAAATTTGCCTTTTCCTTCTGAAACTCTTGCCTTTGATCAGTAGCACTGATGAAAACACCACCTGTGCCCTTTTGGTCTTCAGTTTCTTGCCCAAGTCTTTGTAATCTTTATTAATGCTTTATAGAGTGCTTCTGGCATCATTGTCTTTGCCTATGTCAATCACCAGAAATGAGTACTAGTCATCAAGATTGACAAATATTAGGAGATTCTTTGTTATTTCCTAAATACATGGCTCTAAGAGACACCAGATCTCTCTGCAATTATTATCTGGTCAACAAATAACAGCTTCAGCATTCCTCAGCAGGGAGACACTGGATACTGCTATCTAACTTTTCTTCCACAAACCCTTACTAGATAAACTCTCATCTGAATGCCCCTATGAGACTGTATCATCATTTCATTAATTAATCATTTCATTAATTAAGTAGAAAAAAGTTTATCTTAAAAGAATACTATCCCTCATTCTCTTCAGGAAGAAAAATAACTTGCATCTTTTGCTTACAATGGCAACCAAACTACTTGGGTCAAGTCAAAATGTCTATATTGTTTTATTCTGTGACAGAAACAGTCATTCATGTGTACTTCCACTCATACTAGGTCAGAATGTCTGACCTTGATTTCTCCATAATTAGTTACTTCTCTGTCATATCAGGATTGGAAGTTGCACCATGCATATACTTCATTGATCATTTTAGTTGTGTTTTTGATTTTGTGGTTTCTAAGAGTAGATATCAAGGCCCCACATTGTTTGATATTTATTGCAGTGGCTATTTGTATGGGGACATCAAATATTTCAAGAGTCTTTCAAGCTGATAAGGAAACATTTTAAGTTTCACTAAAACACAAAGGAAAATATGATTGAAAATTAAAATAAAGTTATAACAAGATCCCACAAAGTATTACTATATAAGAACCTATTTAATTCTTTAAAAAAATCTAGAGTGGTTGCTACTAATTTCTTTAGAAAACAGCAAGATAAGTAAAAAAAAATAGATGCTCATTTTTTCTACCAAAAATGTCTTTTCACTCACAAGATAATAAGAAAATACTAGAGTAATTAAAATTGGAAAACAGATAAATTTTACTGGCAAAACTTTTTGTCTTATTTAAGACTAAGCCAAAATATTTTTCAGAAAAAATCAGGGTGAGCCTGTAAGATATGGGCATCTCCATGAGACTGTAAAATATCTATCCCAGATGGAGGTGAAATGCAGCAGTCCAACCTTGAACCATGCCACATATCATGAAATACTGCACACAATCTCCATTAGGGGAACATGAAGAAAAGACAGCTAGGGAACCTGAGATCCCTTCCAACAGTGAATTCCAGTAATTGTATTATTCGATGGTTTTCCAAGGTAACTGGATTATTACTTACAGTTACACAATTATGCATAAGATATCCAGGTAGTGCAGTGGATAAAGCATTGAACCTGAAATCAGGAAGCTGCTGTTATTCAGTTATGTTCAATTTTTCACGACCCCATGAATCATAATGTCCATGGGGTTTTCTTGATAAAGAAACTGGAGTAATTTGCCATTTCCTTCTGGATTAAGGCAAACAGAGGTTAAGTAATTTGGCCAGGGTCACACAGCTGATAAATGTCCAAGACTGGATTTGAACTCATCTTCCTGACTTGAGCACCAGCACTCTATCAAAGGAGCCACTCACTGCCCCAAAGTCAGGAAGACTTGAGTTCAAACTGAGCCTCAGACAAGTAGTAGCATGACCCTGGCAAGCCAATACAATAACTCAAATTGTTGTGAGAACAAAATGACATTTTTGAAGAACACTCTGAAAACCTTCAAGTGGTATATAAATGCTTATTGTTGCTGTTATTATTATTGTTCCATGAAGAACAGTAGAATAATAGAGAGATGTGTGTTGTTTCAGAGGTGGGGTTAAGGAGTAATAACATTAAATTTAAGAGTAGAAAGTGAAAAGATTGTTGGCTAATTAAATATAGCTTTTGGACATCTAAAATGACTTTGGAAAACAGTCTAAGGCTTAACCAAAATCATTTTTAATCATGAATTTACATTCACAATTTTGAATATGCAAAGATGCACAGTACTTCATCAATATCTTCTTGTCTTATTGTGGTCCTCAACCTTTCACAGTCCTCTTCCAGTCTAGAGTCAGCTGGTTCTTTGCGTAGAAGGAAGCACCAATCTCTTCAGATACTACTGTCCAGAGAGGAGAAAGAGCCTTGTCCTGTATCAGTACCTTGGATCAAGGCTTTGATGAGACTTGTGAGTTAAAGTTCTATGTAATGCATACTTTTGCTAAGATTTGAAGGTTTGGATTAGGAAGTAAAAGGTAGTTAATATCTGATTCTGCACATATGCATTTCTATGTGATCAGTTATAGTTTCTTAAATGGAAGTCTACTTGACATTAATTACTGAGTTTAAGGCAAGGCCAGTTTTATACCAAAGTCATCAGAGGATGCACTCATTATCAATGAAAGTTTAGTAAATATACTTCCATAATTTGTGGTTATTTGGAAGCAACTCTTCAGAAAATTTCTGCAAATATGGACTTGACCAAAGAAGTATGCAGCTATAGATAGATGCATTATATCACCTCTGTCCTCATTTTCCTACTTCAAAATCCCCACAGATAATCAGTTCAACTTAATACTGCCCCTCAACTTAAATTCCTTGACTCCTGCACCTCTGTCTCTTTGCTATTCTTCCCTCAGTATGCCAATCCATGAGTAACCACTACTACCCATCTTCTCTCTACTGTCTCATATTCTGCTGATGCCTATGGAGGAAGTCACAAAACTGAGGTGACTGTATCTATTGCTACATACAAATATTTTGACCATTCCTTGACAGATTTTCTATTACATTCTCCATTGCAATCAGCACAAAGTTCTCAGAGAACTGTGCTAGCTACTGGAAGAAATAGAAAGTTTAGATAAATGGCAGTCTTTGCTCTCATGAAGCTTACATTTGTGGTAGGTGAAAGATGAAATGCCTAAGGAAATGAAGGTTTGAGTTCCTGGCATATAGGTTTATTAAATAATGAATGCCAATTGTCCAACACATTGGGGACCAGTCACTTTCCTCAGCTTTGGCACTGTACCCTGAATGTGGGGGGAGACAGACTTTAATGCATTAAAATTAATCAAATAAGAATAATTAATTAAAAGAAAATAATTAACCAGAATACAAAATTAGGTAATCTGACTTTTAATTGGAGTTTGAAAATTAGTGACTTTCCATGTTGGGAGGGGGAGAGCAAACAGGTGCAATTCCTTGAAATCAGCAAAAGATTTCAATCCCCACAATCGTCTGTATTTAATCAAAGGAAAATGGAAACAGTAATTGATTAACTAGCATGGGGATAGTTTTCAGATAAGACATATGGCTTGTTTGAGATGTATAATTGTGAGAAAACTCATTGCATCAGTCTTTAGATCTAACTGGGTTTCTAGTTAGCATAACCTAGGTCCTTAGTTAAAGGACACAGAGGTGGTTCAGCTTCCCAGACACCCAGGGCTAAGATCAAATAATGCAATAATTTTTTTTTCACAATTCCTAAAATTGAATAAAGTTTTCTCACAAGACAGAAATTGTACTAGACTCATAATTGAATAGAAAGGGAACTGAGCTAGATCCAGAATTGAGTCACAAGATACAGCCAGTGTGGTTCACTTAATTCCCGCTACTACTTGCTGCTCTAATTACTTCACAGTCTAGTTAATGTCCATTATCATGTTCATTGGTTAGTCAAAGAACTTAAGGGTTACAGGCAGACAGCCTTTTGTCACTTGTAGTTTATTAATAATGACATCCACAACACCCTCAGGTAGTGAGCAGACGTGGATAGTTGAATGAGTCTGGGCAGCTACAAATATCCTCTGGTAGAGAACCAGAGTTCAAAATTCATTCCCTTTACACATATCCATCACTCAGTATCCCACTTTTAATGTGGCCTAAAAAATTATATCAATTGAATAAAATTTCTCAGGTGCCTCCTAGTATAATTGGCTTACAACTAAACTCTTCAACAAATCCTTATGTCTCTCCTTCATTTTTGCAGCATCCATTTAACTGTATAACCTTGTGGACTGCTAATGATAAACTTATAACATAATAGATCTCCACTGTGTTTATGATTGCTGGATTTTTTTTATTGAAATGTGAGACAATCAAATTGATAGCCTTAAATGACCAAGATTAATAGGGACTCATCAAGCAATATCAGCTTCTAATTATTTAGCTTTATTAATTGTGATTATTTAGACTTAAACTGGAAGATTAACAACACAAACATTTTCTAACTGTTGGAAGCTATCTTTCAAAGGCAAATAGTGATGTGTGTCAGCTCACATGCCAATACAACATCCCACTTTCTATTGTTTTCTGATTATTTAATATGCAAAAGATAATTGCATGTTATTACTTAAAATGATATGTAGGCAAAGGGCAGTTACAACAGAGGCACAATAAAATCATGGAATTTACATTTTGTCTTTTGTTCTCAAAGAGGACCATGACATCAGGGAGGTGAAGAATCTGGCCACTGGACCCAGATGGTTCTGGAGGAGAAAGTGAAGCTGGTGACCTTGCACAGACCTCCCTCACTGAAATCAAAATCAATTGCAAGTCATGTCATCACCTCCCTGTTGTCATGGTCCACTTTGAGAATGAAGGAGAAACACAACCTGCAAGTAGTCTGAGCTGACTGAATAGGGACCCAGTTGATCAGTTCCAGATGGGTAACTCAGCTCGTCGTCCTCTCTCCCTCTCCCTCTTCTCTCTTTCTTCTCCCTCTCCCTCTCCCCTCTTCCTGTCCCTCTCTTCTTCTCTGGGGTTTACTGACTAGATTTCTTTCTCAAAGACCATGCCTTAAACCCAATTCACTCTGGAGTTCATAGATTGGACAACAATAGGTCCCTGCCCAATAACACTTAATGGTTATTATTATTATTTATTATTATTATTATTATCATTATTTTTTGGGCCCTCCTGCCTCAGAGTGAATGTAAATAGTAACTGTTTCTCTTTGGGCCAGCAACCGAGGGTCTTCTCCTCTCATTTTTTTTTTTATTTTATTAAAGGTGTCATCCCTTGGCTCACTTCCTAAAGAGGCCTATTCACTGAATGGGCATTACCTCACTCAAAGTGAGTTAGCTTAAAAGGGCCAGGGTTTCCCATTGCCTCCTGGACCATCTCCAGTAGTCCTGATGAAAATCTGGCCACTGGACTCAGATGGCTCTGGAGGAGAAAGTGAGGCACAGTCCTCCCTCACTCAAATCAAAGTCAATTGCAAGTCATGTCATCACCTCCCTGATGTCATGATCCTTTTTGAGAACAAAGGACAAGTACAATGCAAGAATTTAAAATTTAAAGGGAACATGGACATTATTTAACTAAACTCAATTTTATTCAAGGAAACTCAAACATATTTGCCCAAGGCCATAACATTGCCAAGTCACACACCTGACTTGTATGTATGCAAATATATGACAGTCAATCAGTAAGGGTTCACTGAGTACCTGCTATGTGCCAGGACTGTGCTAAGTGATAGGCATAAAAAGAAAGCCCCAGACAAACACACATACACACACACAAATCAAAATGCAGTCATTGTTCTTATGGAACTCATAATCTAATGAAACATTTCTATATACACACAAACATATATGTATACACATACAAACATATCTACATATGTGTATATATGTGTGTATGCATATAAAGCTAGTGATGGAACTGAGAATCCCAGGTTAATATGCAGCATGGTATTTTCTCATTATACTACACTACTTCAAGTGGATATACATAAAAAATAAAATAAAAATGGTAATCTCAAACCTGACATGTTCTGTGAGGGAGCTGTAATACAGAAAATAGTTCATGATATTAAAAAAATTACCATCATAATTACCTATAGACAATTTTCCAAATATATATAGACCAACCTAAGTAGGCCAACATTTTATGTAACCAACCATTTCATGTGGGATTGACTTTGACAGGTAATGGTTGTTGAAATAACCAAGTAACAAATCTCCCAATGTCTTACTTTTAAATACTTTTAAAAATTATGGGAAGCAATTATAGGATGAAACTCCCCCTGCCCCCCACAAAAAAAAGACTAGTAAAAAAGAGCACACCGAATAAGAATATTAAGTGGGATCAAATCATGAATTTATGGGCCAGGCCCTGTGCTAAATTCTGAGAATACAAAGAAACACAAAAAACAACCCTCACTTCAAGGGGCTCACAATCTATTAGCAATGACATGCAAAAAAACTAAGCACAAGCAGGATGTATATGATAATTCACAGGTCATTCATTTCAAAGGGAAGGCATTAGTATTTAGGGGAATCAGGACAGATTTGATTTCAAATATGCTCGGTTGTTGTTACTATCTCTTTCTGGAAATCACTTTATGTCATTTTGTATATCCTTCCTATATATTTAATTGTTATTATGTTGCATTCTCCCTAATAGAATGCAAACTTCTTGAGGTTAGGGACTGTTTCCTTTTTTACTTAGCATGTGAAATGTCTTTTACAGTTAATGTCTCAAAGAAGGCATTTAAAGTGTTTGTTAAATCGTAATGAGACCTGATATGAATAAATAATTCAGCATTTATTAAATGCCTACTGTGTGCCGGGCACTGTATTAGGCATTGGGGGACATAATAAAAAAATCTAACAAAACAACCCCTACTTTCAAGAAGCATACATTCTATCAAGTAGAAGGCAACATATCCACAGTTAAATAAAATGAAGCTGTGTAGAGCGCAAACAATACGATTATTTCTCCAGAAGACCTAATTTGGAAGAGGATATCTAACATTCTGATCACTTTGAAAATGAAAGTACAAAGACTAAAAAGATAGATAGGAGCTTAAGCAATGACTGAGAATAGTTCACCATGAGAAAAAAATAGGAGCTAACTCAGTATTGTCCAGAGGAAAACACAATGGGTCTAGAGTTAGAAGGGCTAAATTCAAATCTTGCCTTTCATACCTACTAGGACCCTGGACAAATAATTTAAACTCCCTGCACCTCAGTTACGTTATTTGTAAAATGAGAGGATTGGTCTAGAGATGTTCTCTGAGGGTGTATCCAGTTCTCCATGTAGGCTCCTTTAATCTTTAGTTTCATAGTTTGGGTAACCATATCTTGTTCAATAAAGGAAGAATTTCCAAAGAAGAGAAATATTGGTCTCTCCTTCTCTCTAAGGACTTATCCAAATAAAACTCAAGGTTTCTAAGTCCCAGGTTGGGGGACAATGATTCTGCAAGAACTATGACAAATAAACCTAGATTTAATATTGAATTTTTCCCTCTTCCAGATGATTTCTGCAGCAATGATATTTCAAACTAAACCAGACTCACTTTATCTTCCTTCTTTAGCATGCGCTACATTTAAAAAAAATAATCCTCTTGTTCTGTTTATAACTCACATGCTCACATGGCATTCCATCTTCTATTGTTATAGCTTCCAACTGTTTTCTGATGCACTTAATATACACCAAGATAATTGTACAATGTTATCTTAAAAGCAGTTCAGCTCCTCTCTAACTTATATACATCATCTAAGTTCTACTTCTAAACCCAACGTGTATCACTGGCAAACTAGAAATAGAAAAAAATTTAAAAAACCACTTAGATACTGTTTCTATATATTTAATCATACAATTATTGACTTGTGGCTAGAACCTAATGACATAAGAGGTCATTAGGTTCATCCCTCTCATTTTATTTAAGGAAATAAAATCTCAGAAAAACTAAATGACTTGAAGATCACACAGGTAGCAGAGAGCAAAGACAAACATACATGTATATGTGAAGCTGATTTGTACAGATGTATGCATATTTACATATGTGCAGATTTAGGTTTCAACACTGATCTTCTCAAGATTAAATCAATTATATCCTCCTAGTTATGTACATTACTAACATAATTTTACTAACATGACAAATTTAACATGATTGCACAAGCTCATTAGATAGGATGGAATAAAACTTTTAATGGAATGGAATGATCACTCACTTAAATAATGAATGAATGATAAGACATTTATTGAACACTTTTTTATATGTCAGGCACTATGCTAGGCATTGGAGATACAAATATTAGCAAATAACAGTCCCTGCCTTCAAGGAGCATTTATTCTGATGGGGGGGGCAATATAAAGAGGGACTGAAGAGATTCATGTGAACGTCAGCAAAGTTGGAAAATAGTATAAAGGATTAACCTTTCCTGGATTCTCTCATATCATTCTGGATCTATCTTATATATTGAACATTTCCTAACTTGCCCCACGGTTACTTGGATATACACCTTATCCACCCGAACACATCGTAAATGCCTAGAGGGAAAAAAGCTACATGGTATTTCATCTTTTTATCTGTAGCAATTAGCATAGTACCTAGTAAATGCTTCATTAGTATTTGTTGCAATGAATTTCAGAATCTGATAAGAACCAATTCGTAACTGTTTAATGACTTGCCAGAAATCACTCTGGTCAAAGAGACAACAGCTTTTCCCTCTTCCTTTATTTCCCTCTTCAGTCCAAAGCCTTTCTTTACTTATTTATTCATATAGCTTGAATTTTCTTCAGTGTCTAAATATACAAATTCACACTATTATTACTCAATATTCTTTTTTCTTCTGGTTGCTATGCTCTGCAGTTAATCTAGTTTTATGTCAGGGTCATAATAAAGTCTTACTTTCCACTTTTCAAACCACAGCAGTTATATAATTTTTGTTTCCATGTAAGGGTTTAGACAAATATAAATAAGATGACTACAATGGAAAATGAATTTTTCTTCTAACCACGTTATTCAGAATAGGTAGTAACCATGATCATATGTCTCACTGCAAGATTTGAAGGGGAGGTTATCAAATGCTAGGAGAACATGTGACAGCAACAGTCTAAGACCTGAGTTCTATTCTCTGCTCTGCCAGTAACTAGATATTTAATCTAGGGAAAGTCATGTAATCTCTGCAGGCCTCTCATTGCCCTTCTATTAAATGAGGGAGTGGGAAGAGATTATCTATAAAATCTCTTTAAGTTCTGACATTTGATTCTACAAAAACATGACTGTTTTCTAGAAGATATATCTTTACCGTTAAGACCTCTGAGTTCATATAACAATAGCAGATCCATCTGATAAAAGAGGAGCTTAAAGATGTTGATTTTAAAAAATATTTTACTTTAACATCTTAGGGAGAAATTGTTTACATACCTCAGATGGAGAAACTATGATAGCAAGAAATTGGTAACTAGCATTATATCAGTTTAAGTGTCCTAGCCTAGAGCAGAATAAGAGCAATTGATAACTGGATCACACTAGTCTAAATATTAGACTCACCTCCTCTCCAATTCACTCTCCATTAGATGCCTAACTTATTTTCTTAAGGCACTGATCATGTCACCTCTCTGATTAAGAGGATTCAGCATCTTTGTAATGTTTCTAGGATAAAATTAAAAAACAAAAACAAAACAAACTCCTCCATTTGTCACTTAAGCATTTTCAAAATCTGACTATCTTTCTAGATTTATTTCATAGTACCTCCTCTCACACTGTCTACTTTCCATCCAAACTAGCTTTCTTACTGCTTCTGCTTCCTATACTAGACAATCCACCTCCTATCTATACAACTTTGCACGGATTGTCCCATATCCTTGGAGCATTCTTCCTCTTCACTTCTTGGAATCCCTAGTTCCATTCAAGGCTGAGCTCAAGTACTGGTAGTTTCCCCTTAGTGTAAGTAATGACTGCACAACTCTGCCTCACTTAAATCCAATTTACTTGCAAGTCAAGACATCATCCTCAATATGTCTTTGGTCCTCTTCCAGAACAAAGGAAGAGCAATAACAACAATAATGGATCCCCAGAAGTGGTCCCTTTATTCAAATTTGCACTGCCTATTTCCACTGGGCTGTAACCAATTACCATATTTTACATAACTGTGATTACTGTGAATTTGAATAGAAGAAATTCATTATTTGCCCCAATCAGGAACTGGTAGCTTCCAACAAAAAGCCTTTTTTCAATCCTTCCAACCCCATTAATAGTGCTAACCACCAAAAATTACTTTGGATTAATTTTGAATAAATTTTGAATTTACTTATCTATGTAGATGCTATTTATCCCAGCAGAATATAACCTCTTTGATGACAGGTTCTATTTCATTTGTCTTCAAAATTTCCAGGACCTGCCATAATTCCTTTCTAGTAGTGGGACTCCACTAGACCACTCTCTGACTAGTGAGATATTCACAGTAGTACTAAACATTTGGGAATAGAAGCTGAATTTAGAGATCCACAATAGTATGTACTACTGGAAATAAAAAAAGAAGTATCACCGATGAGATATGCATATAATGAAAGATGGATTTAAAATAATACAATTTTAAAATAAAATAATAATAGTTTGTATGCATATTGCTTTTATTCAAACATTCCTTCACTCAGAGAACATGTATCACATATTTAGCAAGTTCAAAGCCTTGTGCTAGGGGCTGAGGAAGATACAAAAAAACAGAAAAGATGATGTCTGTCCTCAAGGAGCCTACAGTCTAGTAGAAAAACTTACTACCTATTCAATTTATTTCCAACTTAAAATTACAAAACACTTATTGTCACAATTTTTATGCAAAAGGACAATGAAACTCAAAAGGATTAAGAGATTTATTCAGGGGCACACAACTACTAAGAGGTAGGTGTAAGATTTAAATTCAGAATTTTCTACTCTCATCATAACATCTTGTCAGGAGAGGAGGCAAAACATAAACATGATGCCTCTCTTGACTCACTTTCCATTAAACAAAAATATGCACCTATACCTGTATAAAGAATAGATGTTCTGGGATTAGTTATGTAGCACAATGGATAGAGCACCAGCCCTGGAGTCAGAGGGGCCTGAGTTCAAATCCAGACTCAGACACTGACTTGCTGTGTGACCCTGGGCAAGTCACTTAACCCCATTTGCCTCAAAAAACAAACAAACAAACAAAAACAATGAAGATTCTCCCAGTGGGCCTTTCTTTAAAAAGAAAGTGCACACACAGACAACAAATTAAAGGAAAATGACGAATACAGGCAAGACTTTGCTAAGCCTTTTCAACTTTAATGATCTAATTGAGAAGATGAATGAGACTTCAGATAAAAACAGTATTGTTAGCATGATCCTTCTGCAAGGTATGGAAGGTGAAGTCAGCTGGGCTCTCTTGGTTATGATTAATCACGAGCTCGTAATGATAACACCAAAAAGCAAAATGTTGTATTTTCTTTCACTAGGTATATTGTGTTTCATCTAGTCCAGCTTCCTGTTTTTAAAAACTGCACTGCTTCATTTTTTAAATAAAAAAGATTTTTTTAATCTTTTAAAAATGTGTAAAGTCCATGATAAGGCTTCTCTATTTTTACAGATGGTTTAAGTTTCCAACATTTTTAGTGAGTTAACAAAACTTCAGAGGAGCCTTTCTTTTCCTGAAGTGCCATTATGTTTAATAATTATCCTCTCTAAAAATATTAATCATTATAGTCATTTGAGATTTCACTGAAGTATATGTTTATCATAGCAACAATTATAATCAAATTAATTGGATACATGAGACTGAAATTTTACTTAAATTTCATACATGAAACAAGATTAGAAATTTTATTGGGGCATTCTTGAATGATTCTGCAGATGTGTCTCAAGAATAGCATCAATTTATCAACATAAATTTTTTGAATACATTATCAGCTATTAAAAAGCATTTGTTATTTCAATTATTCCATCCTACTGAATGGAGAGGTCATGTATCTCAATTGATCTTTATGAAATGATCTATTGTGCAAAAGGTTCCCCATGCATACATGGCTCAAAAACAGCCTACAACAATTTAATGTTAGCCAAGTGTTACTATCTTAAAATTATAAATGTTGAAACGCTAATACTTTGGCTGCTTTTCTAACACTCATTTGATGTTTACAATTTGGTAAATGTGCATTTTTAAAAATTAACCAAAGGGCTTAGTTAATTAAATTGATCCAGAGTAAGAACTAGGTCAATGCATTGTGAACTAAAAAAAGAAAAAAAAATTTCCAATATGGTCAGGTTACTGAACAGTTCAATTTTGTTCAATGAGTTCTATTGATTTTTGGCAGAGAGAAAAAGAAAGAACAGATGGTGAAAGAAAGAAATTGAGTTGCTGATGCTAGAATACAATATCACACTGAATTTTAAAGAATGGTGTTCAGAAATCTCTAAATAACCATTTCAATCAGAATACAAAAACTAACATATACTAAATATTTCTGATTCACCAGAGAGTGTTAAGAAAATGTGCATATGGTTCAATTTTGAAACTGTGTCATCTTAATGTGAATATAAAAAAAAAAGCACTATAGGGTGAGAAAGGTCCTTTATGCTACAGACTTGATGAAAAACATAACCCACTCTTCCTAGAGCCTGTGAAGAGATGGGCAACTTTCTATTGTCTTCTTGTTCATTTCACTACTAGGAAATTAGGAATTCAAAAGGCGAAATAGCTGGAAACAAATGAAACCTTCATTGTATAAATGAATACACTTTTGCCCATGCAAAACACACTGTGTCTATTACTGTCTAATTAATATTATAGATATACATACATATATGTATATGCATGGGAGGCAAAACTTTTCTAAAATACAATACAAATTCCTAATTATAATAGTATGCCATCATAATGGGATATAGGCATCAATACAAAAATCTTATCTCTCAAAACACTATCCTATAGGCTCAGTCTAGAGTACTAATACTCTGAATGTGTGTGTTTTAGTTGATTCATTCTACTTTCAGTTCAATTTGGAGAAATAAACAACCATAAAGAGCAAAGAAACAAAAGTCATTTTTGCATGCAAAATGAATGGTTTTAATAAGAAGAAATCCATGATAACCACAGCAATACGAAGTAAATAAGAGAAACATTTATTTTGGTGTAAGCATATTTTGAAGAATATTATTAAATATTATATTTTATTTTAATTAAACTTAAATATTCATTTTTATTCTCTGTATTTGTTTCACCACAAATATAATTTAAATCATATTGGGCTGCTGAAAACAGAGAGAAAAGGAGAAAACTGTGCCAACATCTTGCCAGTTTAGAAGTAGAAAAAGTTTTAAGCAACAAGAAGACTTCACCATGCTTCCTCAAACCTCAAACATGTTTAATTCAAGTTCTGAATCAGACCTTGTTTATATTTTGTGGGTAAACCAAACCAATCTATTTATTTTGCCCATTTCCACAATCATCCACTGATCTTTAAAATTATCTAAATGAACAGCTCAGCCATTCCATAGTCTCTTCACTTTGTATGTTTGGAAACAGTTTCAGTTTTTGAGAAAAGCTCAAGGGACTTAATGTAATATCTTTTTTCTGACATATACTATATTTTCAAATGTTCTTGTCATGTTTAACTTGAGGGAGAAACTAGTCAGATAAAAGGCTACTTCCTGAATTCTCTGGTTCCATTCTTTAGTTTTAGAAAGGGCTTTCTCAAGTTTTCTGTCTCTATGACTCCATGCCCAAAGCCAAACTAGACAGCTTGAAATTTTATCAAGCAAAAGTAGAGGTTTGTTTAAGTATTTTAATAAAAATTAAGAGAACTTTTAAGTTCTCTTTGGAGAAAATCATCCAATTTGGCTGTGTCATTTAATAAGGAATTATATGTAATCACAGACAACACTGGAACAGGCTTGCAGTGTAACCGTTTGGAATATCTAAAGAATGTGATTATTCCTCAGATATTAGAAGACATTATTTACCAGCACCTAATGTAACCAGATCATTTGAAAATAATGCATACCAAATTTATCAGATATCAAGAAATCCTTTAGGTATATTCAAGGTGGTAGTGTAATGAATCTTACTATGTGGTTACTGATTTATTCAGTGGATTATAACAAAGGGGGGCTCAATACACATACAGACCTCATCAGTTTCCTAAAATATTATTATCCACTTGGAAGGCAGTAGGAACTTGCTTCAAGGAGACTGTAGACTAGAACTAGAACACACATATACATTCTGTAATGGCCTAGTATGGGTTTGAAAGCAGTTCCCCTCCCCTCTCCCCAATTCTCTGTATAGCCATAACTATTGGTGTTCTTAAAATGACAGGGCTCAGTACACACCCATAGTTTTTTGTTGTATTCCCATCTGAGGGAGGTAGTGACATCATTCACTCCATGTGGTAAGGAAGGGAAGGACTTAGGGCCTTCATCTTCTCCCTGAATCTATGAGTCCATGAGAGATGGGCCTGGGAATTTGGTTTTTCTTGTTAGTTATTTTCCACTTTAGATCCAGGGACTGAAGAATCTAATCTTGCCTAGTAGCTGTATATAGCTATACTGTCAAGGGAAAAATGCTGCTTACAAACCCATGACAGGCCAATGCTTTTGTACATGGATTCTTCAGTCATCCACTCTCCTAGAAGCAAGCCCCTAATGTCTCTCAAATGGATGTATATCTTTGACACTAGGAATCTAAGTTCTCTGAGCCAGACAGCCCAGCCCAACAGAAGATCAAGGGTCACAGGACTCCAGTCTAATAGAGGTCAGCACCACAGGCTTCGGACTTTAATTCAGTTGGTTTTATTATTGTTGATGTTGAATTGTTTTCAGTGCTGCCTGACTCTTCATGATCCTATTTGGGGTTTTCTTGGCAAAGATACTGGAGTGGTTTGTCATTTCCTTCTCCAGCTCATTTTACAGATGAGGAAACTGAAGCAAACAGGGTTAAGTTACTTGCCTAGGGTCATACAACTAATAAGTGTCTGAAGCCAGATGACTCCAGGCAGAGTAATCTGTACATTATGCCATCTAGCTGCCTATGGTACTATCTTTACTAATGTTTTAAATATACACATGCCTCCTGGTAATCAGAGTAAATTGTTCTAGAATATGAAAATTCTGACACATTTTTTTTAAAGTCATGTTTTTCCTTTGTACTGTTTCATGTCTATACTTTAGTAACAGAGACAATTCTAGTCTATTAACTAGAATATAGAACACTGATTTACTTATCTAAAATCAAATTTTGGGATATGAACTATTCTCGAAACTCAAAGGATTTGCAAGACAACTTCCTACACATCCATATTACATTACAGTAATGTGTCTTCCACAAAATATTTCAAAGAAAAAGTAACCACTAACTCCAACAGTAATATAAACTCATGAGTACTGAATTTTGCATGCCTTGCTAGATTAAAAAAAAAACATATATGGAAGAAAAAGAAGTAACCCATTTTGGTAGCTTCACCACAAGACAATTGAGTTGTACATCCTGTGAGTCAGATATGGGGCTTTTAGTAATCCTTGTCAGGCTTCCTTTTGTAGGTCTCTGTGGGGGTTGGAGAGTTCTTTCAGAGGTGCATAGGAAAGTGAAATAATTATCATTCATTTACATGGGTTGCTGTTTCCATTGCCAAATTTTAGAATGCCCTATGGAACTCTCTCTTTTTCCCCTCCCACACGAGCTGTCTGAATGAAGGACTTAATGAGTTGGCTTACCATTATAATAGGTCAATATTTGGTTTCTGCTTTCTAAATTATAGCCAAAATTTTTTTTTCCTGGACACTGATTTCCACCATCACCACCCTCCATTCTTATTCTGCCCCTCTCCATATAACTTAGCATCCTAATTTGAAACAAATATTTTGATAAAATACTTTATCATATGGATCCACTGTACTGCAGATATTTTGACATGTGAATCCTTATATCTGGAAAAGTATCTAAGAGCACTGCATGTGTGAACCATAATTGCCCCACAGAAGAATGCTCTGAACTTTTATAGCAGTTTCTATTTATGAGCAAAGTGATTCACCAACACTAACAAGTATTAAATTTTCACAACATCCTTATCACTTGACTTGGCATGGAAAATGGTAAATTTTAGAAAGCTTAGATATGAAACTGTGGGTTCAATACCCCTAATTATTTTCTCAGAACCCTGAATTCTTCAAGTCATCTTCTTTTAAACACTTAAAAATCTCAGCCTGGCTGGTATTGTAGGGTATCAATGATGAATCCTTTTCAGTAAATTACAATCCAGGCCTAAGATGGGCATTAGAAGTTATTTTGTGGTCTACTGTCGAATTGCATAAACCACTTAAATAATCATCTGAATTAGTGTAAATGTTAAGACTTTTGAAGACCAGAAACAGTCAATTGAAAAATTGTCTCTCCAAATTGGAACAGAGATCAGAGGTGGTACAAATATGTTTTCTATTGGAGTTTCCACCACAAATGTTTTCTGCTTCCTGTATTTAATAGAAAACATTCCTTGAGTAAGATGTATACCTATCAAGAAAATGAGATCATTTATGATCTTCTAAAAAATAGGAACTTATTTGTATATAGGAGACGTAAGATTGAGCAGTAGGCTATCGGCATCTTATTTGAAAGTGTCTTGAAAGGTTGTTTAAATGTGAATTATGCAAATATGGCTGCTGTTTTCTATGCACAGAAATTGAAACACTGATATGTCTATATCCAAAGTCAAATGTGGAATGGGGATGTCAAGAAATTCCTTTGATTCTATTCTGAAGTTGCATTCTTCCAATGTCAGATAGTAAGTGCAAGCAAAACTTTGAACTAAAGGAAAATGATGTCTGGATTCATTTCCCTCAAAGGCATGGATTAAGATTTGGGTGGTACAATATTCATTTTCACTCATAAAGAGAAAAAAAAGCTTCTGAATTGGAAAGTGGTATTACTGTCCAAACCTTATTTCATAACTCCATAAAAGTAGCATCCAGCAACCTTGGTGTGTTCCTCTGATGCTGCCATGTGGTTTTTCCAACATCACTTTTAGAGTATGATCTTAATAATAAATAACTTTGAAAAAAATTGATGAAAGTGCTTATTTTAAATTGTGTGAATATTTTCTTTTTAAATGTATTTGTTAAATATTTTCTAATTACATATAAAAAAATAACATTCATTTTTGAATATTTTGAGTTCAAATTCTCTCTCTCTCCCACAACTATTGAGAAGACAAGCAACATGATATTGATTATTCATGTGAAATCATGCAAATGTGTTTCCACATTAGACACATTGCAAAGAAAATACATACACATATGCACGCACACACACACAAGAAAAATAAATAAATAAAATATGTTTCAATCTTCACTCAGACTTCATCAGTTCTTTCTCTGGAAGTGAATAGCATTTTTTTATAATGGGTCCTTTGGAACTTTCTTGGATCACTGTCTTAGACAGAGCAGCCAAGTCTTTTACAGTTGAGCATCCTTACAATATTGCTGTTACTGTGTACAATGTTTTCCTGGTTCTGCTCCCTTCATGTTGCATGAGTTCTAAAAGTCTGCTTATCATTTCTTATAGCATGATAGTATTTCATCAGATCATATACCAAAACTTGTTCAGTCATTCCCCAAGTGTTGGGCATTGTTTTGATTTCTAATACTTTGCTACCATAAAAAGAACTGCTGTAAATATTTTTGCATGAATAAGTTCCTTTCCTTTTTCTTTGATCTCTTTAGGACACAGATCTGGTAGAGGTATTGCTGTGTCAAAGGATATGCACAGTTTTATAGCACCTTGTATTCCAAATTATTCTCCAGTGGTTTGACCAGTTCACAACTGAACTAGTGCTCCAATTTTTCCACATCCCCTCCAGCATTTGTCATCTTCCTTTTATGTCATATTAGCAAATCTGATAGATGTGACACAGTATCTCAGAGGTGTTTTAATCTGAATTTCTCTAATCAATAGTGATTTGGAGGATTTTGTGACTATAGCTTTGATTTCTTTTTCTGAAAACTGCCTGTTTACATCTAGCCTCAGACATTTCCTAGCTGTGTGACTCTAGGCAAGTCAATTAACCTCTGTTTGCCTGAATTTCCCCATCTGTAAAGTAGGGATAATAATAGCACCTACCTTCTAGGGTCATTATGAGGATCAAATGAGATAATAAGTATAAAGTAACTTGCACATGGTAAGTTCCACATAAATGTTATTATGTGGCCACTTTTAAGGTGTGTCTTTTTATATACAATTCCTTTCTGCTATTTGAATAATTTGAGGGAGAACTATACACTGTTATAATTGAATCTCTTAAATAAATAGGTTTATAATACATTAAAATTCCTGGTATGGGGATCTAGAATTCTAGAAGCTTACCATGTTATATTAGAGTTTTACTATATACTACATAGTTATGTTTTAAGGGATGTGACTTGGCATGTATGTATGAATCAGTATCATAATGTTCATTTTCCAGAAAGGCTATACTGTATTTGTATTGTGTTCTACTGTTAAATTGTTGCCATAATCACTCTGATTCTTCACTTACAGAGAATCACAGCGGAGAGAAAATCTTTTTTACACTCCATTCCCAGATAGAAAGAAAATAAATTTTGGGAAGGTTTTTTTTAAATATATTTTCAATAATAAAGTAGGTCAAGCTATATAGTATGCAAGATCCTTAATTTTCAAATTATTTTCAATGAGCCCTCTATCCCCAAACTGTATCTCTCTATTCATTTAAGTATAATTATGAGTTTTTGTAGGTTTTCCTTTCATAAAGTTATATTTATGCTTCTTATTTTTCTATGGGTAAGGCAGAGATGGATGAATATGGGTCTGGACTTATGATTTCATTAATGTAGGGAATACTAGGTAGAGAAACTCCCTCAACCAATGCAGAATGGCACCTGTTTTACAACTTACAGTCATTGAGAGTGGCATGACCTCTGGCTTCTAAGAATAAGTCAATCAACAATCATTTATTAAGAGGCTACCATGTGCCATATACTCTGCTAAGTGCTTGGAATACAAAGAAAGGTGATTAAATAGCCACTGCAATCAAGGACTGCAGAGTCTAAAGGAGGAGACAACATGAAACAACTATGTATGAACAAGACATATTTAAGATAAAGTACTTGACAAAGTGAAAGCACTAGCATTAATGTGGCACAGAAAAGGCTACTAGTAAAGAATAGAATTTTAGCTAGGAATTGATGGAATCTAGGGAAGAGATGAGGTAGAGATGAAGATGGAACTAATACTAGGCAGAATCCAGAAATGTGAGATAGAATGTTTTGCATGAGGAAAAGCAAAAAGATCATCCCCACTGGATCACAGAGTATGTGTAAAAAGATTGGAAAGATGGGAGGGGGCCAGATTATGAGGACCTTTGAACATAAAATAGAGCAATTTTAAGAATTAGCATAAGAATTCACTGACAGTTTTGAGATAGCCTGTATAAAGTGTTCAAAAAAAGGTTGGATCAGATTTGATGATATCTGTTCGCTTCTATGTCTAAATCCACTGTTTTATGAATTCACTCAGTATTTCATCCTTATCACTGCCATCAAGAATAGTAGCATATGATTATTGTGAGCCTAATGTTTGCAAAGAGCTGTGCCTAGTCTATGGGGACATATATGCAAAAGGAGCACAATCTACTTGGTACATACATACACACATATATAAGAGCAGCCTTTAAAACATCTTAAATATTAGTAGTCTTTGATAAATGTCAGGTAAATGGTAAAGATTGTGTCCTATAAGAGATTAGAAGGGAGAAAAGATCATTGCGGGTTAGTAAGAAGCCTTCACAGAGGAAACTGGATTTCATTTGTGTCTTGAAGTATAGCTGGGTAGGACTGAGACATTTTGAAAAGAGTATAAAAACACATTTCAGGCACTGGTAACAGTGTGATCAAAAATACAGAGGTGGAAATGTGCTTGTTATAATCAAAGAACTACAGATAACTGATTGGAAGCAGTATGGTGCAGTGGAAGGAAAGTTGGATTTGGATGCAGAGTGTCTGAGTTTTAATCACAGATCTTCTATCTACTCCTGTGTAAAGGCAAGTAATTGTATTTCTTTGTGCCTCTGTTTTCCTTATATATGAAATGAGAAGATTGGAATACATCTTTCTATATTCTCTTTAAGTTCTATCCCTATGATCCTAAGAATGTTGTTGGGTCTCCCCACCCAACTGATTCACTGCTCCCACCCTTTTTTTTTTTTTTTAATAGGAACTGAGGCTTGGAAGGGTTAAATGATTTCTCCATAGTTACAGAGAAAATGAATTTCAGAAATAGGATTTAAGTCAGGTATTCCTGATTCTAAATTAGTACCCTGTCCAGTAATCTATCCAATTTGTCCAAATAGTTGAACTGGTTATATATACAACAAAGCTTTACTCAATTGCACTACCTCTTAGCATCCATGATAAAATGATTTTGTTTTCATGTGGCATTGAAAATAACAACATATATTTTCATATTTCTAGTATTGTAGATGATTGAGAATTAATGATATCTATGTTTAATGTGTATAGGAATTTTAAAAAAAATTATAGTAAGTATTATTCAGGAAATTCTCTGATATTCCTTATTATACTTAGAAATTCAGATTAGCATTACAGAAAATAATTATATCTAAGTATACCATGTAAGAGTCCTCAAGACATCTTTCCTCCACTCCATTTTCAATGTTCAATCTATAGCAGAAGGAAGTGAAATCATCTACTTCTTCCTACACTGTTTGTTTATAACACTTGTCTTCATGATCAAATGGTTCAAAATAGATCTGTTTGATAGAATACTTTAGTAGAGGTCAATTGAAAGATGTAACTTTTAATATAAAAAGTTTGAAAATATTTGTCTCTGTGTAAGAAAAGGAATAGTGAGGAAAATGAGGATATTAGAGATGGCAATGATCAATTAGTTAAGCAATCAATCACTAAGAATCTATTAAGTTAAGTTAAATTATGTGTCAAGTACTATGTTAGCCACTAGATATACAAAGACATAAAAGAAGCAGTCCCTGCCATTGGAAAATGGGGGGGATGAGAGGAAAATGGGACTGAGGGAGGGGGCATCTAAAACAGATTCAATTTAAGTTGCTGGGTTTTTTCCCCCCCAGTGTTGTTATTTCTCCTTTGTGATGTAATACTTTTCAAGTTCAGTTTCAAACACATCTCTGCCCTGCTCCAGGAATATATGCGGGAATTCTGTTGTGATAGAGCCTTATAAATTGAGTTTATTCTTACAGAATTTTACTTGCGAAGTGTTTTGGTTTTTTCATATACTATCCCACGTGATTCTCATAACGTCCTTTCAAGACAGCAGGGGAGGTACTATTAATCCAATTTTACAAATGAGAGAGTTGTAACTCAGAAAGGTTAAATGATAGTCCCATGTCTACACAACTGGCATGCAAGAGTCAGAATTCAACCTCAGGCTTCCTAACTCTAATTCCACCACTCTTTCCACCATAATTAATTCATAAGATTCAGAGCCAGAAAAATATACAAATAATGAAGTGACTTGCTGAATATAACATCAGGCTGTAAATAGGAGCAACAAGAATGAACTCTAGTTTTCTGACTTCAGATACATTATTATTTCCATTATATTTAATTGTGATTAGCAGCCTTAGAAATAGCCAGTTAGAGAATATGGAGGAAGGGAGACTTCTAGCTGTATCTCATTTATTATCTCTAAATGAGGATAATACTTCCAAATATCCCAATGTAGTCATATCCCTGTTCTGTTCTTTCCATTTCCTCCTTCCTTTGCTTTTCCTGTTCAGGAACTGATTGCCAACTTTTGCAGGATAATTGTAGAAACTACAGTAGCTTACTCTTGATGGAATCAGAAAGTATCTAGTCAAATCAGATATTCAATTTAAAAATAGGGAAAATGTTTTGTTTTATACACCCATACCCACACACATACACATGATGTAACAATACTAATATCATTAAAATTTACCTGTTCTACTTTGAGAGAGAGAATTTGTCCTTCATTTATCTATCTATCTCACATTAATTCACGTGAGTAAAACAACTAGAGGATGGAGGTGAATCTTAGTTTCAAGTAAAAGTCTACAGAATATAAACACTGATGTTATTAATCTTAGGGGAATCCCATGGATAAACAAATAGGACCACTATTTCATGCAACAGAATATACAACTTCAAACATAGCATTTCCCTGGAAATGATTACCATGGCAATATATTTTCTATCACTGAGAAATGCTTATATACATACAGGTTCTACTTGTGCTTTTAGATGACAATTTGAAAAAAGAAAACAATAATTTGAAAGGTTCCTCTCTTTCCCAAGTAACCATATAGTGACAAACTGTGTCCTTCATAAAAGATAAGAGAACTCAAAGTTCTCCACAGAACAAGACCTTAATGCTATCATGTACAAGTTTTATCTTTCTAGAGCATTGCACTTCATTATGGATTAACTAGATGTTAGGATTGCTCTTGAATATGAGTTTGGGGGTATTTTGATGTTTTGTTCTTGATTTGCTTTTTCATTTTTTTGAGCTAAGAAAAACCACTTTGATACTTAGGTTACGTTAATATCCTGCATTACATGCAGCAGATGGTACATAAACCATTCACAGAGGTATAGTACCTTGTTGCTGAGCCTAATACCTGCTTTGTTCAATGGTTTAAGAAAGAAAAAAATCTTTTTTTATTATATCTATTTCCTTTCCAAGGGGATTTGGTTCAGTTTTATGTCTTTAAATATTTATGAAATGTTATTTAAAAACATACACAAGCATAATAAATATGTAACATACCCAAAACCAATTGATATCATGTTAGAAAGAAGGAGGGAGGTATGGACTTCTCACTTGCACCAAAATAATTTCAGTGTTTTTATGCTAATTTTATACTTTTTAAGGACCATTACAAAATGAAACCTATTATTTCAAAGTTTCAGGATTAAAGTAGTACTAATGCTATCAACTTAACTCTACAGCCACCTGCAATTGACAAATTCTTTATGTACATTTTTTTTTCTTTAAACAAATGACCCTTAAAGCAAGATATAATGACACAAGACAAAAATATCATACAGTACTCTTAGTGGAATTTACCACAAAAAATACTAGCTGCATTATTGATTTATCATTGATCATTCTGTAAAAAAAACTTACATTAAAAGGAAAGTTGGTCTTTGTGATGTGGTTATAATTTATAACCACCGATAGTACATGTTTCTAGGCAAGACCTATAAGCTCACCTTCACATATCATTTACATATCCTGAACACTTCCACATGTCTGGCATAAGGGAAAAATAGTTTGTGTGCATTGTAATGTGGCTGAAGCCACAATAAAATGAAATTCAGTCTTTGTCCAAAATACCTCAGACATTTATTCATACCGGTAAGGGAAGTGTTTGCCAAAAGTATCCTAGCTTCAAGAATTGTCTTTGAAGAGCCCATTGTGGTTAGTGTCACCTTCCTATCTAGTGACATTTAGATTTCCCAGTCCGGCATCCAAGTGTCTTCTATAAAACAAAAGTTCCTTTAAGTAGTTCTCAACATGTTCTTCTTTCAATTTAATAGCTGCAGACTTCATTTATTTTCTTGAGTGACTGAATATCCTTGAAAGAATTCTCCTTTTCCTATTAATGGACTTTTTGTAATCACAGGTGGCTTGCAGAGTTTGTCAGAAGGACCCAGACTTTATTTCAAGAATGTTCATTCAGGTCTGGGGACATAGTATATAGGAATACTGTGTTAATTCTTATGTGCATTCAATGTTCCTAAGTTGTCATGAAAGATGATGTGTCTTTGTGGACAAAGTCATAATAAAATAATATTCGGAGCAGCCATTACATCATTTGAAAGGATATGCTGTAAGTACAGGAGCAAATAAAATCAGTCATTTCCTGGGTTATTTCACTGAATATTATATGACTGCCTTTGGTCCATGTGGAAGACATGAATTGGAACTTATAAACTGTGAGATGCAGCCAACCCCTTCCTCAAGAAACAGGTGCTTCCTTGTTCAATCTGGCTCAGTAAATTTGTAACCAAGAGACTCAAAGAAGCTCAGGTATGTTTTGATCTCTTTCATTAATCCTCATCATTAGGTTTATAAACACACATATACAAGTACCATGAAGTTTATAGTACAGAGTTGTGACTAACAATATGACAGAAGTCAGACTTCATCTCTACCACCCAGGACAGAATACTGAGAGTCTTTGCCAGATGATCTTTCTATTATCCTTAAAGCAGAGGCTTTCACATTCATGGGTGCTTAATAAAAATGATTGTTGACTGACTTTCCACAGGGTGTGTGTGTGATCTATGTGTGTATAGTGTGTATGTGTGTAAATGTGTGATATTATGTGGTGTCTTCCATTAACAGAATCTATGAACTCTTACCTCAAAGAAAATATTCATGATACATAGACAGGAGATTTATACAGTCTACAAGATTTTGTTTCCCTAATTTTTCCTTGAAGATCCATATTTTCCTATTTTTTTCCACTTTGCTTACCTGTTTTAATCTTTCATTTTAGTTCAAAATGATGATATGAGTATCAAAATGTATGCTGATTTATTTCAGAGGGTCTTATTGAAGTCTATAGGTTTTTATTTTTTTACATCTTCTGCAACAGATATTGATACATAAGTTTCAACCCTCTGCCTGGTGTCATTTTGGCAAATGCTTATCATGAGCATTACACTAAGAGGTGACCAAATGTCTCATTAAAGTATGTTTCCTATTATCTTTGGGTATGTGGTAAAACCAATCCACCAATTCCTTTATTTGCCACTGTGAGCCTTCCTTCCATTTAGCTGAATCCTCCCTCTTCCTGATTTCATTTAAGAAAAATGTCAAAATCAGCACATTTTAACTCCTCAAGTAGTATGTGTCTTGCACAAAAGTTTCACTTTTAGAATATTAACCATTACCTTAATCTTATATATGGTCTAAAAGTGTGGAATTCTTAGCTCCAACGGCCTCCTTTCGTATACCATGTCAATTTTATTTCCCAAAAAGAAATTGCCACACAGAAGTGAGAGTATTTTTTTTTTTCATGGACTAACATGGCCAAAGGATAAGGGGTCTGTAAACTGGTGATGAATCTTTCAATACTTAGCAAAACATGTCCTCATAAAGAAATTTTAATCTGTTGCCAGGACTGAAGCCAAAGCCTTTTCAGAATGGTAGAACCTCTCGGAATTTATACTTTCTTGGAATAGATTTTAAAAATCCAGGATAACCTCTACACCCCAATAAGGTCATGGAGTAGGATTTTGTGGATAAATCCTCCACACACTGACAAATTAATATTCCAAAAATGCTACTTTGACAACAGCAGTGAATTCCTTAAAAATCTTCACTGGCTCCTTGTCCCCTCTATGATCAAATATAAATTTCTCACCCTAGCATTTAATGACAATTTCCACTTTCCTTTCCAAGTTTATTTCATACCCTTCTTTACATGTTTTATATTGAACATAAAGCATGACATCTGAGTATGGCCTGAATCAGATTAAAATGTACATGGGAAGTAAAATAAATAAAAATAAAATAGATAATTGGCAATGTTAATATGTGGTTTTCTAAGTCATTATGTAGCCCAAAGAGATTCTTATCTATGATGAAGTGTCCTTGGTTTTAACGTGAATTTGAAATCATTGCTTTAAGATATTTAACATGTTTTCTCTATATAATCCCATGAGGGAAGTAGTATAACAAATACTACTACTAATAATAACAGTAATGATGATCATGGTGGTGGGTAGTGTTGCTAGTGGTAAAAATAATGACAAGAGAGCATTTATATAGAATTTCAGGTTTGCAAAGTGCTTTATACATATTATCTCACTTTATCTTCATAGTAACTTAGGGATGTAGGTGCTATTATTATCTCCATTTTACTGATGAAGTAACAGGCAGACCAAATTTAAGTGACTTTCCAGCATTACACAGCTAGTGTCTGTTTTGGTAAGTGCCTCAATATGTATCTTTCTTGACCTAGAAGCATGGTAGTAAAATTTACTTTCATGAGAAGCAATGTTGCAGGGTGGATAGAGTCAAGTCCTGAGGCCAGAAGATTTGAGTTCATATCCTGCCTCTGACACAGACTAGCTCTGTGACTCTGGAAGTCATATAGCTTCCCGGTGCTTTTTAGAAACTCTTTAAATTCATAAAATCCAAAAGTGTAGATATGTACCAGCAAGAGTTTCCTCACCAGGGATTTTTCTATACTAATGAAATCAAGTGCAGTCCCCATCTCTAGTCAATTAGAAAATTGAGCATCTTTGCTAATGATTGAAATAAAAGAAACCATAAGCACCAAAGGAAACAGCACTAGCTGTGAGCTGTACAAAATCATTACAATAATACCTTGAATTTCTATAGCACTTTACTGTTACAAAGTGTGATCTTCATAATAACCCCATACTCAGAAAGGTCACATGATTTCCCCAGTCTAGCCTGTATCAGAGCAACAGAAGAACTCATGTAGTATGACTTCACAAGTTCTTTCCTCACCTTACCACAAAACTTTTAATATCACAACAGCTAGCACCTTTTAAATATCTTTTAAAAGAAGTACATTTAAAGAATAATTAAGTTAATTACTCATTTGTCAGTCAAAATATACCCCAATTAGAAATAAATAGAAGAATGTATAACTATTAGTTATCAAATATCTCATTAATTGACTTGTGTGCCTAATTTTTATTATAACTGCAATTTGTGAACTATGTTATCACTACTCTTCAAACAAGCAAAAGACAAAAATGTGCAACTTTTTTCCTGCCACTAACAAATATTAGAGAACGCGTTCTATCACTTGATTCATGTTGTAACCCCACAAACATCCTTGAAAACATTAGATATATTTTTTTTATCGTGTTAACATTTCCCTCAATGTATTATCCTGGGTGGCACAGCAGCAAGAGTACTACACCCGCAGTCAGGAAGACCTGAGTTTATATCTGCCCTCAAACACTTGCTGACTCTGGGCAAATCACAACTGCCATCTTCCCAAGTTTCTGTAACTGTAAAATGGGGGTAATAATAGCACCTTCCAAACAGGGCTGATGTGAGGATCAAATGAGTTAATATCTGTAAAGGACAGTCCCTGGAACATAGTAGGCACTTAATAAATGTTTGTTTCCTTCTCTCTCTCCCAAATATTCACAATATTACTTTCTGCTGATTGTGGGAATACATAAGTAAGAAAGCCTAAATACATTTTTTTTTAAAGTTCAAACACATCAACTCATGTAAGAAACAAGTCTCTGTTTCTACATTCCATGGAAAGAATCAATATAGGAAATGAAGCATCCAATTAGTAAGATGTGTTATAGTCACAATTTACATCAAATCTAGGAATATATGTCTATTATTACACTATAAGATTTGGCTAGGCAACTAGATGTAGCACTAACTAAATCCACAAAGTCTTACTCTGATGCCTTAGAGATATGTGGAGGTGACCTCTTGTTTGCCCATGAAACACACACTCTGTAAGATTCTACTATATTGGAAAAGATTTCAGTAACGAATCAGTCTTGTTTTTTGGAGGACCTACCTAAATAATCAGGAAAAGACTAATTTCCAATAGGCTGACCACCTGGTGGTGATTTTTTGAGGGGTTGGGAGGCTTTGCAACCAATGGGGCAAAGAAAATTTTTTTTTGAAAAAAATGATCCGAGGTCCTACACAGCTTTCCTTCTGCTTATTCTGTAGTTTCTGCAGAAAAGTAGAATGGGAACGGGAGCTATTAAGAATAACATAGTTTTCAGGCCATTAACAAACTTCATTTTTACTAGGTATGCTAAATATAAGATTCTTGCCCAATGTCCAGTGAATGGACTGAAGCTAAATCACATCAAATTGGACATTCTATAAACAAAACCAGAAGGAAGGAACTTGCAGCTAAACATAAGGACAATTCACAGGTACTACTTAGAGAAAAGTATTGGAGGAGAAGGTTTTGTCATCTCCCCAGAATCAAAGAGAATCATTATTTCATGGGATATTTGATCATCACATGTCATGAAACTAATGATAATCATCTACTTAAAAAAGATCCCCATGAAAATAAATGTAGTTTATATACCAACTGATTGCAGAGGACAAAGTGGTAGAAAAACTCTTCACAGAACCTGGTAAGACCTTCCATACCAAATTAATATATGGCCTGATACTTGGTGATTTCAATGCAAAAATTAGAAAAGGTGAGGGTTGGGAGGAATACACGGGAAAGTATGGCTGAAAGATTTTTTTTACCAGAGGGGATTCATGAATCAATGAGATCACAGATTCATTTGAGTATGTAACCACAGGTACATATCTATGAGACCATGAAAGAAGGGGTCATTTTGGAAAAAGAACACATTGTGGACATTGTTTTGGACAAGTCACATTTCTTCTCACCTTTGTCTTAGTCTTTGTTTCAAGAAGTTTACTTCGCCATAAAGCCTTTTTACTAAACTCAACTTCCCACTAAACTGTATTTGTGAAAGCCAATAACAAGAGAACTATTATGTGTCTGTTTAAAATTAATATCACTTTGTTAGGTTATATTTGGTAACTAATTTATTAAGTTGTATCCCTTGAGTAATCTGTCATAAAAATTGGCTGGGTTAGTAAGGTAAGCAGCCAAAATCCACAGATCCCTTACCTTATTGTTATTTGGGTATGGGTGTGTGCAAAGGACATTCTCATTACATGTAGTGGAAAAATAGTCTTAGCTTTGGTGTCATAATGAGTGAATTTAAATCTGGCTCTGATACATAGTACGAGTGTGAATGCCAATAAATGACTGAAGTTGTCAGGACGTCAATTTCCTTATCTTTTTTATTGTTATTATTATTATTTATTTTATCTGTATCTTTTTTTTCATTTTTTTATTTTTTTATTTTTAACATGTGTTTTTAAAACTTTGGGTTACAAATTTTCTCCCTTCTTCCCTCCCCACCCACCCTCATTGAAAAGGCAAGCATCTCAATACAGGTTATAGATGTGCAGTCATGTAAAACACTTTCATAGTAGTCCTGTTGTGAAAAATTAAGTATATTTCCCTTCATCCTATCCTACCCCCCATTTATTCTATTCTCTCTTTTGACCCTGTTCCTTCTCATAACTATCTGCTTTTGATTATCCCCTCCCCCAATATGCCCTCCCCTGTATCGATCCCCTGCTCTCCTGTCCCCTTCCCCTCTTATTTTCCTGTAGGGTAAGATAGAGTTCCATACCCCATTGTGTATGTTATTCCCTCCTTAAGCCAAATCCTATGAGAATAAGATTCACTCAATTTCCTTATCTTTAAATGAAGGGCTGGGTACTAGATGATCTCTAAGGTCCTACCCAACCAGAGCCATAAGTAGAAGTCTTGGCACCTGAGATAAATTCAGTAGCTATGGATTAGGGAAGGAGCATCCCTCAAGGAGTTTGGAATGGGGTCAATGAGGGTTGGGGTTAAGATAGTTGAGTGCCAAGTGATACAGTTCCACAGCAATTACAGATCTGGGGGAAGTGACAACAGCCTACCCCTCCCCTTTTTCTTTAACTTCATTTCTGCCTGAAATTCTACTCCCCTCTACTCTTGGAGGTTAACAGGCCCAGGCTGGTGAAGGATCATGAGGCATAGGCATAATGAATATAATTTCCCTCCCAGGGCAAAGCACACCATTCCAGATGCCAGTCTCATCAAAGTTCTGGCTGCCCAACTATAATTACAGCTCTTTGCCCAACTCTAAGTCTTATGATTCTAAGAATTGTAACATGCTATACAAACATGTTGTTGGTGTTGTTACTCTTATTGCTGTTGTTATATATGAGAAAATTTAAGACAACGAGGGCCTCACAGGAGAGGGGTGAGTCATCACAGAGACACAAGGGAAGGAGGGATCCCTAATTATATCACTTGCTAACTCTTCACTGAATGAGAAGACATTGCCACAGGGATAGAGATGATGGATGTGAATCCCAGGTTGAAGGTGACAATCATCACAGGGTGAGAAGATTGACTGCAATAGCCTTACAAATGAGGACCCACCATCTGCCATTATTGTTCCCAACCTTAAGAGAGTGAACAGCATCTAGCTTCCAAAGCTACAGCTAGAGAAATGTCATGAGCTAGATCAACATATTGTATGCTTCCTCATTGTTCCATGAGTCTATGCATTCACTAAGTGCACAACAGTCATACTTACTAATATTAGAAATACTATTGTATTGATGGACTTGATGTTTAAACTATGAATGGCAGAAACTCTTTAAAGCTTTTTATTGTTACTCTATCATGTTTATTTTTTGAATTAAGAGTCCCCTGATAGATGGATTCTGGCTTTTTTTTTTTTTTTAGCAATTTTAGCTGAAGCTGAAATAAACTTTTCAGGAAAATAACATTTTCTCCTTTAAGCACATAATCTCTATAATTTTATAAGACAGATACATTTCAAATTACTCTTTCTATTTAATTAGGAAGAAAGAAAGACATTACCTATTTAATCTCAAATATAAAATATGGGGGCAGCTAGGTGGCACAGTGGATAGAGCACCAGCCCTGAAGTCAGGAGTACCTGAGTTCAAATCAGACCTCAGACCAAACACTTGACATTTACTAGCAGTGTGACCCTGGGCAAGTCACTTAACCCCAATTACCTAAAAAAAATGTAAAATATGACTACTTTGTTGCTGCTACTGAGTCTGTACAAGTGAAAGCAACATGAGAAATCACTTGTAATATTGGAATGGTATTTGCTGAAATTCACTATAACAGGACATATAGAATTGATCTTAAATCCAGGAAGACCTGTGTCCCAGTTCTGCCCCTGACACACAGTGGCTAGGTGACTTGTGCAAATCACTTGACCTCTCAAGTACTACAGGCAAATTCCTAAGACTACAGATTGCAGAGAAGAAGCCTATCTGTATTGGTAGAAAAGTATCCTAATGTGGAGGTCTCTATACCAATGACCAATGAAATCAGAGGTACAGTTCTAATCTCTTTCCTAGTTTTATGAAAGAATGAAGATCATGTAGCAAGTGTGAGGCCAGACAAGTAAACAGCCTGTATATTATACAGATAGAGCTGTTGGCCTTAGGGGATGTCATGGGATGCATGAAATATGAAAAGAACAGGAAGGCATCTAGGATGTCCAACAAGAGAGTATGTAATGACATGGACAAAAATGTTATGGGTTGAAAGTGTACAGATCAGTTCTATTAAAGGGAATACTAAGGCCTCTGAAATGGCAAGTCAAGTCAATAAGCGATCATTCCGAACATACTGTCAGTCATACAGCGTGATAAGGACTGGGAAGAGGAAGACAGGAAAGGGCAGAGGGAAAAGTCCCTACTCTCAAGGAGCTAGCTCATAGTCCAACAGAAAAAAAAAATCTATATTTGAAATAAAAAATGATCTGAGCTTGAAGTCTCACTTTAATACTTACTTGTCATAGTGTGTGATGATGATAAGACCACTTTAACTTTCTCTGCCTCAGTTTCTCCCTTGAAATGTGGATGATATCACCTGTGGCACCTACCTCCAGTGGTTATTGTGAGGTACAGGGACATATTTATAGAGCCTGGGACAGGTGTGAATAAATAGTCAGGCATATCTTGGGACAAACATCACAACTCTCCTTTTCTTTTCCACATATGGGGAAGTCACCACTCAGGGGAAATGGAAAGGACAACAGTAAGGTCAAGGTGTGCTGCGACTCTAAGCCCATGATTTACACATAACTACAGTGAAGATCCAATCAAACAGGGAGTAGTAAAAAAAAAAAGAAAAAAACCTTTTTAGCTGCCTTGGATTAGTTCAAATTGGCAGGTCAAGACTTTACCTCTGAGAAAATTGAAAGAATGAGGGGAGGAACCAATGCACAATGAAGCAACCAAAACTAGAAGAATTTACAAAAAGCTGATAGCGAGATATTGCCCCCCCCCACCAATAAGGAGAGTTGCACACCGGTGTGCTTTGCAACTGGAGTTACATTCAGAAAAAAAAAAAAACAAACCTCTTAAAAGACTTTAGAACTCTTATCATTAAAATAATAAACTGCCAGTCTAAGAGATAAAATGAAATATGCCTCTTACCCTTTGCCAGAAAGGTAGTGAACTTAGAATATAGAGAGATACCTACATTTTTGATGATGGCCTAATTTGCTTTGCTGGACAAAGCATGTTTTCCATTGAGTGATTTCTTTATCTTGCTTTGTTTAGTTGGGGGAGGGGCAAAAGAAGGGCAAATACATGTACATTTTTTTTTAATTCAAAATTTCAAAACAATGGTTATATATGGCTGCTGCTACACTACACATTTGAAAAAAAAATAGAAAATGTGAAGGATGCTGTAGGACTGGAGAGTGGCTAAATGCCCCCCTTTTTAATAAAGAACAAAAAAATAGAATCTGTAAACTTCAATAATTTTGATTTCAATTTCTGCCACTATCTTAAAATGCATCTTTAAAGCAAAGGTCAATGAACATCTAGAAATGGAAACACTAATAACAAAACAAAACACAAAACCAGAATAGTTTCATTAAGAACAAGTCATGCCAAGTTACCTTGGTTTCTTTATTTTTATTTTTATTTTTTCGATAGAGTTACCAGACTGGCAAATCAGAGGAATAAAGTAGATCTAGCTAATGTAGAACTTAGAAAAGCAATCTCTCATGCAGTTCTCATAAGCAAGATGGAAAGAGGTAAGCTAAAGATAAACTGGTTGAATAGCCATACCTGAAAGTGTAGTCATTAATGATCTCATGTCAGTTTGGAATGCTCTCCAATGGAGTGCCCCAAGAATCTGTGCTTGGCCCTGCATTCTATGTCCTTGGCTCCCTTCTGATGACACAGTTTCCCTGGCCATTCTTTCTAGCTCTGGTGGCACTTTCTCTCAAATGCACGAGTAAATACGGGGGAGTTGGAACACTCCTTGCTCCCCATTATGCTTTGCAGGCCCTTCCTCTACCACTATCACTCAGTTACCTTTCAACCCTTGAGTTCATTCAATCCATATCTTTTACCCAATAAAGATTCTGGTATCTGTGATCTATCAGTCTCTAGGAAATACTCCTTCCTTTCTCAACACATTCAGTGCCTACTCCTCAGTCATTCTCTCCTCCCCAATTCCCACCTTTCATGCAAGATGACATCAATATGCATGCTGATACTCTTTCCAACACCCTAACCACCAAGTTCAACTTACTTATTTCCTATGATCAACTCCTTCAGCCTACTTGAAATATGCACAGCAATGTTTACACCCTTGATCTTGCCACTCCCCTCAAGTGTACTTCTACAGTATATGTTGCCTGCAATTATATGCTGCTCACTGACATCTCTTCTATTGCTATAAAAATGTTATTTATGTATTTTATTGTTATTTGGCTTTGCATGTGCTTTTTCCCCCTTGCTTTCCCAATTGTATGCTTTGCATGCAGGAGGAACTCAATAAATATTTCATAATCTACTGTGCTAATTTGTCTTTATTTATATCTAATCATTGAAAGTTCAACATAGCAGCATGGCAAAAGGAACGTATTGTTTTCTGTTATGCACAATTGTATGAAATACTGTTACACTAAATCCTTTCCTTAAAGCATGTGAAAGGATTGGACTCAACAGAACTAATCCTCTTTTTCTTGAAAATTTCAAAGTACAATATTATTGTCTGAGATTACATGGATTTATCTCTACTTGGATAGCTTGGACACTGCTTCAAATGGATAGTTTATTTTATTTTATATTGACTGTACATCAAGAAGAGGTTCTAACTAACTCAGACAATATTTTAAATGCAATTGTGTCTTCTGAATTAACTGGAACTTCCATTGCAAAGCTTCAGCTCATAACCTGGAGGAAAGAAAGTTCAAAGACTAGAACAAATGAAAAACTCCTACTTCCCTTAACCTCCTCCCTCTGCCAAAGACATCAGTGATGAGAAACTATATCAATTATTCAACATGTACTTATTGAATGCCATAGGTATATAGATATAAGCACACTTACATGTGCTAAATTGGCATTATTTTAAAATGTGCCTCTGAAAAGAGACAAAGTACTGTTGATCAAACCACATTATTACACTCATCAAAACAAAACATATATTAGAGAGTAAGCAGGCTATGTTTTCCTCCTGTGGCAATGTTCATGTTTATAAGCAACTTCAAAAAATTCAGAACCATGTGTCAGGAGGATCCCTCTGCATGCTCCAACAGCCTTCACTGGGGTCAGAATTCTTCTATGCTGGGAATGCACTGTCAAATGATAACTCTACCAAAAAGCAAATGATTGTATGATAGCACCAAAATGTCATGTGACAGATAATAGTGGATATCAGTCTACCTATTCTCTTCTGTGGACTAGTAGTCTTGTTGCCTGGCTGTAATTAGAATGCCTTCCTCAGAAATCTGAAATATACATATACATATACATACATATGCAATACATTCATATATGTATACACATACAGATATATGTATATGTGTATACACACACACACACACACATATATATATATACATACACACACATACATATATATTTGTCTCAGTCATATTCTAACTATTATTCTCTGTAGGCATAATTGGTGTGTGGAGTTGCTTGCATCTTTTTTTATTCATGTGTAATATTTTCCGATAAAGAGCAGCAGTTTATTTAAGAATAGGGCAGCAACACAAATTATGAGTATTAACTATGGTTGAACACTATGTACTCACTCACACATGGACATGTATGTGTCTAGTTACGACATTAAGCATTGCATTGAAGGATTTTTTCACCTAATATAAACATTCAGATATAGAGAGCTACTTTCCATTACAAACAACATAAACTTAAGGACAAGAACTACATTGTACTCATTTGTATATATGCCCTAGCACTTAGCATAATATTTTAATATATGATAGGTGGCTAAAAATGTCTGTTGATTGGATGAATGAATTAAGTTGATTCAATACTTGTGATGTTCAAAACATCATTACACACTCTTTGGATCTGAGACAATCTTCCCATCTCTCCTTGCCTTGTATAAAAGAAGGCAGCACAGAATTAGAAAGATGAAGACTGCTCACAGTTCCAGAGAAACAAATCTTCTACCTGGTTTCCATGGCTCTGCAGGCACCAGAAGGGGAAAAAAAGAATACATTTCTAGGAATGAGCTACAGTACTTCCCTGCATCTCCTCTCTCCAAGAATGTGGTTTCACCCCCAAATGCTTCCTGGATTACAGGGGCTTTCCCCCTTATTCTAGATACGGATTAACTCCAAAGGAGACTCATGATTAGGTGGTGGAAAGTATTACTCTGCCCTTCCCCCCTGCCCAATCCCCAGAACTTTTCATCTGAGGGCATATAATTGGTTCTTTTCTAGAATGGAAGGTAAGAAATAGACTCACCTTCTCTACCAATGTACATTGGTACATGTTATGAATGTATTTTAGTTTTAATTTGAGCTTTCATTATATTTACTTAATATGACAATGTATTTAGTGTAATTTAAAAAAAACTATAAGGAATATTTTCACAATTTCTTTTTAGCTATGTTTGAACTTTTAGAACTGAATAAATGAAATTTCATGGATATAAATTTTCAGGTAAACTCCTTGTAAAGTGGAACTCCTGAAAATATTACTTATTTTTCTGATGAAGAGTCAGAATGATCATAGTTTTATAGCTAGTGCCACATCTATATGATATCACTGAAAAGTTTTGCCATCTCCTTTTCCATGGCCAATCTTTTGCAAGTAGTGGAAAATTGGAAATATTAGTCTACCTACATATGAAGTCATGTATGATCTCAACTATCAATGAAAAAAATGGCTGAAATATTTTGCCTTGTTTAATTCTGCTACAAGTATATAGTATTATGCTTGCACATAATGTGAAATCATTGTACTTCTGTAATGTAAACATGATATATAAGTATGACTAGATAAGTATGTATGCATGTACATGCATGTGTACATGTGCATAAACAAATACATATAAACAGGTTTTAAGGTAAACTTTTTCTTAAGTTTTACACTAAGCAATAAACCTAAACCTACTCATTCTTTATATCACCATGATTTTCTTTTTCCTTGACTTCTTTCCCTAGCTCTATTATAAATTGTGTATTTTCCTATCCTGGGTCTGACAGAATCCAGCTTTGTTAATGTTTGAAAATAGTGTCAGAATTCCTTGTTTACACAAATGTTTATATCTTGGCAATGGTCAGATGGAGTGGATGGAAACTTTCAGAATTATTTGTGTCAGGAAGGATGGTGGATGTTCGCATATGTTTAATTAAGGGCAAGTAATTACAAAGAAACTATAAGTTAGAGAGGAATAGCATAGGGAGGTGTTTTGGTTTTTTTTTTTTGTCTTTTTTTGAAACACATACTAAAAACTTCCTGTTCCTTATCTGGCTACTTTGTGATCACATAAGATGTAAAACCTGATGTCAAAAGGAAGACTATCTTACCACACTTAAGCATATTTCACAAATCATAGTAAAAACAAAAGCATTTTAACTTCAGCCTACCAAGTGCCTTGAAATTATATACGTGAAAAATATATTTTCCTACATGGTCAATATATTTTTCAGCCACAACTGAACTGTGGTAAGATTTGAATCATAATGAAGTAGCAAAACTAACACAAAGCAAATTCTTTAGCAAGTTGTATTAAAGCCAACAACTCTATCTTTTGCTATTGGGTCTCCACACAGTACTGACTGTGTATTTATCCTATTTTCTTGACCATTTCCAAACTAATGAAATAGCTGTCACAAATTGCTACTGCCACCTATTAGTGAAAGCCGAGAACTACAAATCCTGATAGTTCATTTGCCTAGTAACTTGGACCATATAGAGGGGTAAAGTCATCACACTAACCACTCATGACCTATGTTACAACTTCAGCTAATGTCTGCATGTGTATGTCACACACACAGAGATGTATATTTCATATGCTAACTGAAAACTTTGATATTGTCACAAGCAAAGGAGAATTGTTCTTGTAACTACAAGAAGAGATTAATAGAGTATAGTTTTTCAGGGATTTTTCTTTTGTGTGTGTTGATTTGTAGGAAAGTAAGGAACATGCATTTGTTAAGCACCTCCACTGTGCCAGGCACTGTGGTAAGAGGCTTTTTGTTTTGATACAAAGGTCTAATTTCAAATATTAACAAGCAGTCAACATGTATTAAACATGCACAATTTAATGTATGATATATATATATATATTCTATATATATACAGACACATGTAGGTATACGTTCATATGTATGTACTGAAATACATATAGGGAGAGGGACAGGAAGGAGAGAAAGAGACAGAGAGAATAAGGAAGAGGAGAAAGAGGGGAACTACAAAAATTAGGAAAAGAAACAACAGTTGAAAAAGGACAGAAATTTCAATGTACCAGATATCAGATAAATATTCTATTCAAAAGCACCTCTGGTACTGATATGATATAGAATGGATTAAAGAGATTCAAATGTAATCACTGTTGGCCTACTTCAGATTTAAATAATTTCCAAAAAGTTTGAACGGTAGTTTGAGAATCTTGTCTTTTTTGGATTTACAATCTGAAAATTTGAAAACAGAAAGATATGAATAAAACATGAAACATAACTTAATTCACATTTTCCCTTTGAAGTCCATGACAACTTAATAAAAAAAGGAAATGAAATTAAAGTACAAATTAAAAATGCAGAAGGGCAAATTCACCTAATGTTATTAAATTCAGGATATCCATATAATTCATTCTACCTATGCTGATAAAAAACTTATCTTTTGAAATTAAGGAGTTGTCATTTGCTTTTATAGGAATTATTTGTAAATATATGTATCATATGAGTAAGTATAACATAAGAAAATACTGCAATTATTAATTTTATTAATAACAATAATAGCTAACATTTATATAGCACTTGAAGTTTTATAAAGCTCTTTATGAATATTAACTCGCTCTATCCTCATAACAACCCTGTGAGGTAGGTAGAATTACTACCTCATTTTATTGATGAGGCAACTGAAGTTGACGAATGTTAAGTGACTTGCCTATGGTCACAGAGCTAGTAAGTTCCTAAGACAGAACTTGAAATCAAGATTTCAGGACTCCAAGTTCACCTACTTCCTAATCAGAATGATTAACATTATTTTATGTGTTTAATTAAATAATGAACATGTTAATATTTTTCATAATTTGAGTTATAAAACTGTTTATAACTTGTTAGTACACGGTTTAGTACAAATAACATGAGCACTGGATTCAGAAGACCCGGATTCAAGTCCCAGTTCTCCAATGAAAAACCAATATTACCTTGGGCAAATAATTTAGCCTTTCTAGATTTGTGTCCTTGTTTGGAAAATAGAGAGCTGAGCTTTAGATGATATTTGAGGTTTATTTTAGTTCTAGGTCCCATGATACTAGGAAAAGGAGTGTTTCCAAGTTTTTAGTCCTTTAGAATGGCAGGTATTAAACTACCAGGCACATATCTATTGGTAATTCATATTTTGATGAGCCAGGACTGGGTGGAGTAGTATGAATTACCCGTGTGAGAACAGGAAGAGAAAGAAAAATGGGAAGAGGGATGTGTGGGTGGTAGATATTTTCTCTGGGTCATTAGTTCAGATCTGGTTTAGGCTTCTAGTGACTAACAATCAATGTCAAGTGGGTTAGTGGCTGAAGTGGAAAGTGGAAAGACTCTGTGGTCTCAATCACATGCCTACTTGCCAAAGTCTATCCTGCAGAAACCACATAATGTCAATATGGTTGAGGGCTTTAGCAAAGGAGCTAAGGACTAGACTTTTACTGGCATCCTTGGGCTAGGTTTGGAGCAGTGTGAGGGAGCATCCATTATTGTAAGGACTGTGTTTGTTTGAGAGGATGAATAATCCTCTCTCACCCCACCCCCAGCAATTTTCAGGGCTTTTAACTAGACACTTCAAGAATAGCAAATATACTTAAAAGTTCACTGTCATTAAAAGAAAGAAATGACCTCCTAAATGTAGGTCAGAAAATTTTAATCAGTACTTAACAAAAATGATACCAAGTGAAAATGCATGACTTTATATTTTAGAGAGGGGCAGTGGCTGGTGCCAAGTTCATGAATTACTGGCTGCTACCATGAATTATATTAATTTCTTAAATTTTACCATTGGCAAGTTCCTTATGAAAATCCACATGGGGATTTTCAAATGTCAGGTTTCTTTCAAATATAAAGATAATAAGGCAGCATGGCACAGTGGATTTGAAATCAAAGTCCCTGGGCTCAAATCCATCCTCAGTCACTTAGAACTTGATATGGCTCGCATATACTTCTTGCTTTCATGTTCTTAGAATAACCATCATCTTTATCTTAATTTTTTGGAGCCAGTCTGTACCTCAGGCCTAGGGCGCATATTGCTTAGACTAACATATACCACCTTTTACTCATACCGTTCAGTGAGCAAGCTGTTGTCATCATCAGTGGCCAGGTGGATTAGGAGATTTATTTTCATAAAGTTAAAGAATATGTATGCTTAACATGAAGGTATCTTTCATGTATATTATAACTCTGGGGGAAAGAGAAAGGTCTTAGAGGTCTGCAAGGAAGTCAAGAAGTTGTACTACTGAATCTGTGTGGAATATTTTTCCAATTACTTGTTCAGAAGTATTATACTTTCACTGAGCAATGAGAAAGGGGGAAAAACCCATTCCTCATAAAATCTACTACAGTAATTTTCTATAAACAAATACTCTTCATTTAGCAAACAGATGAATATGAAATACTTTCATTTAACTTGTTCTCTCATTTTAAAAGATCTTAGGGATTTTTTTGGGGGGAAGGGAGGGAGCTTTGTAAAATTATATAATATCATAATAAAAACCTTAAAAAGAAACCCCATGAATGAAACTACCATTTACTTTATTGGTGTTACTAACCAAGAAAGAAATACTTTTGAAGCTAAGGTTACAGTCACTGATTTACACTTCAGTCTCACTTGATCACTGTCATATCGAGGACTGAACACTGTATACATTACTGCTTCTCTCTCTCTCCCTCTCTGTTTTTCTGTCTCTCTCATCTGGAACAGTTCATTAGACAGAATGGTTAAATATTTGTCACTTTTTAAAACCCAAAGCTTTGTTCCATTTCCTTATCATTTCTATTAGTTTTTTTGATCCTGAAGTATTTACTGTATTATGCTTTCCAAAAGAAAGATGACTTTTTAATATTTCAGAAGAGATGTGGAATTTAAACAATTTTGAGGGAGGTAAAGAACAGTTATAGAATGCTAGTTCCAGAGAGGCATTTCAACATTTAGCCATATTACAGATATTTAAGGAAAACAAGACATAATTTCTGGATGAGATCCCTTGAATGAAAAGTGCCTGTGATTGCTGAGACTTAGAGACTTCTCATAGTGCCTTCCCCACAAGGAATCTAAATCAGATTGGTTCAGAGGGAAGAGTTACTATAACCTGTTTTTCTAATCTATCACTTCTGCAGAAGGATCTGAAAGCATCTTTTCATCCCCTCCCCCGCTGCTGGATACTGAAGGAACCCCCTGTTATCATATATTTACAAAAAATCCCTTCTTTTCCTACCTTACTATCTTCATTTGTCCTGTCAAATACCTTTCATCTGTTGCAAGGCCAGGTAATAAGACAAGTGGAAAGTGAATATTAGAACTGTGTGTAGTTAATTGAAACTTCTTAGCAACCTGAGCAATGACTGAGTTAATAGTGGATCTTTGAAAACAAGTGACCATGGGAAATTAGGGTTGGCAGGGATTTAACCCTTCATGAATCATGCTGGAATATTTTTAGGAGCAAGCATTGACTGTTTTAACTGTGTTTGACATCTAATTAGCTAGAAAAAGAAAAGTAGCTAGAAGTCTCAATCATTTTTTTAGAAACAGACAATTGGATATAAGACATTTACTTTGAAAAAAAATATGTGTAGAAAAAAAGGTAATGACAGCTCAACAACATAACAGAAGAAAAATTGCTAGACACATTCCTTTTATTCTTCTTGCTCTTGTTCATTTCACAGTTTATTTTACTAAATTGCCAAGAACTGGGCATATAAATAGAACTGTTAGGTAACTGAAGGGTGGTTATTCTAATTGTGGGTAGTATAATACAAATTAGTTCCACTACTGAGAAATGATTTTCATGAAAGAGTAATAGAAACACTATATCAAGATGTGCTTCCTGTTTATTCAAAGAGTTTTAAAGCATACACACCAAATTGTTATTCTCATTTAATGATGGCCTTTTACAGGGAATTGGTTCCCTGTAAAATGGAGGATAATCTATTGCCATGGAAATGTGTTATCTTTCTCTTTCTTGAAAGAATTGGGGGGGGGGACTTAACAGCTTAATGCGTTTTTTTCAATTTGTACAAGAAATTCTTAAATATGCATTTTTTTTTAGCCAGAAGCACCAACTTGATAAAGATTATTCAATCACAGAATTTATTCACAATTCTTAATTTCATGACATTAAAATTCTAGCATAGGACATCTCTGAGTCAAAATCTCAAACAGCACTTATTTGTGAGAAGTAACAACTTGAATAAAGTAGTTTAGCAATATAAGACGTTGAAACTTGTAAGGCATGAAAAGATAAAGCAAATACTGATAAAATATCAAATGACAAAATGCCATATAGTTGGGGAAATAACTTGAAATAGTAAATTAATTTATATTTATGATAAAAGGATGAATGGATATCATATGATCAATCCAGAACAATTTACCTAAAAGGAAAGTGTCATATATACATATGTGTGTATGTGTATGTGTGTGACACAACTCTTCCTTTAATTAAATGATTATTTAAAATTCTCAATTCAATATCCAAGAATATATTTAAACCCATAAAATTCATTGTGAAGGGATTTTCCCTTAAAAAGTTGTTCAAAAATGCACAATTTCTTTATAATAATTAAACGAGAACACATGTTTAATAGGTGTTTAATTTTCTAATCTAAAGTGTGAAAATGACAACTCTTCTCTCTGAGGTGTTTTTTTTTTTTTCACACAAGTGCATTCAGAAAGACAGATTTTCCCCATTATGTGAAAATGAAAGAACATATTTCTGCTGGCATGAAAATAACATACAGTAGACAGATAAACTGACAGATATCCATGTCCACAGACGCAACCATTCTCCCCTTTACATTATAGGGTGAAATAGGACATTATGGGAAGCTATTGCCCCACCCCCAGCTAAGGAAATCTGAGAATCATAAGAAATCCACACCTTAGGAGGGATAAACTACTTGGGTTAAAATAGTTTCTTCTTCTACTCCATCTTGAATAATTCTTGAATTGTGAAAATGTTCTTTTAAAGATGTATGTGGATATTCTGAATCTATGCTACTATATCTGACATATCTAGTTATAAAATTTACTGATATAGGTAGCATTACAAAATCCCATGTTTAAACTGTCCAAATGGACAAAAAAGTAATTACTGAAAAATTCTGCAATGTATTTCTTGTGTGCTATTTACATTGTCTATAAATCCAAACTTGCTCTTCTAGCTATGTGACTAGCTAGTGAAACACACAGAAACACACATCAAATGAAAATAGCATTTTCTTTCAAAGCCTTTAGCAGTACATCAATTAGTCAAATCCACAATCTTTTGTACGATCATAACACCCTTTACAGAAGCTAGTCTGTCCCTTCCAGTTTATATTCTCTTGGCAAAACCACCATCTACTGCTTATGTTAAGCATCTGATTGTCAGATTTGTACAATCTGAATATTCATGACAGGGAATTAACCACTTCATGCCTAAAAAGTAAGAAAATGCAAATCTGCCATGACAGGTATTATATAGGTACAACCCACACACCTACAGAGAAGCCAGTTTTGCTATGAAATTTTTACAATATTTTAGGGGAGTAAAAGCAGGGAAAAAAGGGAAGGTAAAATATCCTTTCCAATATATATCAGCATGTCCTAGGCATACATTCCTTTTCTGAAAATGTGATTAAGTGCTCTTTGTTTGCATTTAAATTGTCAGACTCTGAGCATGAGGCATGCTTTAAAAAAAAAAAAAGTGTTTCAATCATCTCCTTTATCTCCCCCTCTCTCAATATACATACATTAACACAAGCTCTCACATGTCAACAAAGTAAAGGTTTTAAAGAAAGGAAATAAAGAACCTGAACTAAGGAGAAGAAAAGACAATGCTTTACCTTTATAGGATAATTTCAGTCTTGGCACATTGTTCTTCACATTTTGATAGTTTGCTCTTGCAGCTAGTAATACTCCCCAGAAAAGACAGGCAATCCTCCGGAGCCAACCCATGCTGAAGACAGTGTAGGTCTTTCCGCGATTTCAGTATTCTATCCTGTAGAGTGCAGCCACAGAAGTTCAAACAATCTGGAAACTGGAGGTAACAGGTGATTTGGGTCAGTTTCATTCATAAATGCAGACAATCAAGACCTCATGGCAATTCTAACATCTCTTCTTCTGTAACAGTCACTGGAGCAGAGAAACTTCAAACCCTCCAAAAAAAAAAAAATGAGGCAGGCACTGGATAATGAGGCACAACTGTTGTGGGGAAAGAAAAAAAAAATTAACAAGGGCTGCTGCAGTGGTGCTTAAGGAGCAGTCCCTTTTATCTACACTACTCTGATAGCCGGTGGCAGAAGCTAATCCTGCTCTCTGCTTCACTCGGCTCTGTGGCAACAGAATGAAAGGAAAACGGAGAGAGACGGAGAGAGAGACGGAGAGAGAGACGGAGAGAGAGAGAGAGAGAGAGAGAGAGAGAGAGAGAGAGAGAGAGAGAGAGAGAGAGAGAGAGAGAGAGAAAGAAACTGAGCAGCAGCACACCGACTTTTCCTGTACACATGCAGGAGAGAGATGACACAAGATCCCACAGACAGGTTTTCCCAACACTCACTAGACTAGCTGACAATGGGAGAACAGGCAAGCTCAACCCACTCCCCTTCCCTGCTGTCACACAACACATGCAAAAAACATCTACCAGAGATTAGAAGAGGGAACATAAACCTCCAGCGTGCTTGTGAAAGGCATGTAGCTATAAATTTACTTCCCAAGGCATAAGCTATTTAATAGCCATTTTTGGGCGCAATTTTGATTTAAAAAAAATCTAAATTCTGCTACCTACATAAATAATAGCCCATGTGTGTTGTATAATTCTGCTAGAATGTATGCACAGTAAAAAGAGAGGAAGCAACAACCTGAGTCCTTTCCATCAATGTAAGTTTGTCACTGAAGGTTTTAAAATCTTGTTAGAGAACATCCAACCATCCCCCTCCCGCTCACAGCTCCACTACCTTCCCAATTTCAGTGAAAAAATTCCAAGAAAAACCTATTTCAACAATCAGTTCAAGACAAGTATAGGTCCATTGGGAATTATAAATTACAACAGGGGACTCTCAAAAGGATTCTCTGAATTTAAAAATGTCTACAGTTTTCCAGCTTCTGGAATGCTCTGGATGATATTTTAAATACTATGCATCTCATTAATTAAAAACATTTTTTTCTTGTCCTGTCTCAAAGAGCAAAGGAAGACCACAAAGTTCAGTAAATCCCTGCTGAGTGTCAAGGACCAATAAAAATAATTTCCGCCCCCCTTTTCTTTCCACCCCCAACTCCATTTCTTGACCTGAGGAAGGGTTATTAAACTTTCCTATTATAGCATGCATATGTAGGTATTCAAGCACCATGCCATCATTTTCTAAACCAGTATATTGTGTAAGCAGGTTAATTCTCCCCCCCCCCCCAATAATCTCAGGTTAAATACCTCACAGGTACTTTGACATAGTAAATACTAGGATCAGGCAGCTTTGTTTTTTCTTCTCTCCTATCTCTTTTTACAGTGTACACTAACAGGCAGTTTGCTTTATTTCTGAATTCAAATGAAAGTTCACACTTTACAAAGGAGGGAAAGGGATTTTGTTGTGTTGTTGTTTGTTCCTGGGTTTTAATTAAAAATGTAAACACTTACCATGAAAGACTTTAGTTCTTTTATAATGGAAGACCTAAGTGTTCAGGCATCAACACTTTCTCATTACTCAATAATCTGCAGGGTAGTGGGAAAAGGGCAAGAATTTGGGGGTATGGTAGGGGGTAGGACAGACAGGTGGTGAAGGAAAGTGTTCTCTTTCTTCACAAGATTAATTCATTAAGTTGATGTTACTGCATCTGACACATATAGCAAGTCCATTGAAAAGGCAGTAGTGGTAAAACAATATAATCCCAAAATAACTTTGATTTTAGTGATTTACACACTTGCTATCCTGAACACTTTCATGTTCCAGGCAGTGGATTAAAGCTACAGAATGACCAGAAAAGCTTATCAGTTTTCCAAGGAGTACTTCCTATAGACTGTTACCCCATAAAAGAATTCATGTCACCTTGGGATTATTTGGAGAATTGCCCTAATGAATTATCCTGTTATAGATCAAAAGTAATTAGTGGTTTTAAAAATCACTAAAAATGCACCCAACTCAGTAGTATTTTCTTTTAGTTGCATTAGTTTAAATGAAGGTAATGATTCTGCACTTATTCTGAATAAGAGAAGAGGAGAAAAGTAAAATGAATTAATAGTTCTTTAAAGTTTATTCATTTTTATGCAAAAATCTAGCGCTAAAATATTTTATGTGCTCTGAGTAAAAAGGTTTCTTGAAAATTTTAGTGTAAAAAAGGTAAAAAGTGACTTAATAGGAGAAGAAGGTCTTTAAACTGAATTTTGAACCAGAAGATATGGGCAAAATTATTTTATTTTTAAGAATAAATAATCTAAATCAATGTTTGTGCCTGGAATTTAGTATAACCAATGTATATATTACTTTTGAACATCCTCCCACATGTTTATTTACAGTAGGAATTGTTCTTATGTTCCAAATTTTAAATCAACTTGAGGTTTTTTATGGGATGTTTGAAAAAAAAAAAGATGAAAACCTTTTATTTTCTTTTCCTTAGTTTTTCAGCTAACAAAACTAGTTAAATGCCAAAGTGCTGTAAAATTTCTGAAAGAAAATGTTTTATTCTTTTTAGTATTTTCCCTTGGTGCCTAGTATAGTAGCCAGTACACAGCAGATGATCCATGAATGAACGAAAACAGTTGGATTTTCAGATTCTCCAAACTGAAACCTGAGGTGAGGTAAGGAGAAAACAGCAGGGAAGTATGTTAAAAAGGAGCCAGGATAAACACACACTTTAGGATCAGAACTAAATGGGTTAATTATAAACATTTTTTTAGGTTTTAAATTATAATTTCTACCGACTTCTCAAATAACTAGATCTCTCATGGAATGATGAAGCCAACAATCGCCTTGTCAACACACACACGCATATATAAATTTTGTGTGTATACACACATATACACATACACACATACATTATTAAGATTATGAAGGGGATCTGTAATTTCATTGAGAGAGGGAATACCTGAATGAGGTAACACTCTCTACCTATGCAAGACTGCCCTGTTTCTGCAACTTTTATTTTTAAAGAGTTGTCTAGAACACTGAGAAGTAAGTTCCCCTCAATCATGTGGCTAGTAGGAGACAGAGGTAAGAAAAATCCATGCCATTACTTATTTTTAAAAGGTTAAAAATAACAGAATTGTCATTGCCCTACATAGACATGAACTCCTTAGTACTTTTTCTCCTGAAAGTCGTTTTCTAAATCTTTCTCTATTTTCTGCCTATCGTCTACTAGTAATCCTTCTAACTGTACTATTGCCATCTTAGTTTCTATTATCTTTTCTTTTAACCTCAAGTTTTTATATTTTTCAAGCTTTCATATATGGTTATTTCATAGCACTGTATCAAATTCAATTTAGGTGTCAAACATGCTAAAAATAATGATGAGTTTTCTGCCTTAGATATATTAATATACAACTCTTTTCCTGTATGGATTGAAATGGAATAAAATAATTTCCCACTTTGGAGTAACTGGTTCTGAAAAAAAAAATAGTTTATTTCACAATGGCTTTTATTTTCTAGCAAATGAACTTTTTTAATTTCCACTGATGGATAGAAAGAACCTAGAAGATCCTATCAAAATGGAAAGGCTTAAATATAGGCTTTGTGGAAAACTATACATCTGTCCTCCAAGGACTAGTATAGTTAGCTTCAGAGAGGCTTGTCATTAGGTTGGCCTCATGTGATGAATTTTGCAGGCCATAGCAATTCTCCAAGACTGTCAACTAAATCATAGAAGAGTCATGATGTGTGCCTGTGAAGGAATTGCTCACATTAATGATGTCTCAGGTTGTTAGAGTAGGAGGTATAATGTTCTATACAGCACAGAGAGGCTAAAACTGAAGAGTCCTTAAATAAAATTATTCTAAGTTCTAACAAATCATTTTTAGGGTAAAATTTGTGATTTTCCTTTCCTTTTGGGGGGGTGGGGGAAAGCTCTTATCCTAGGAAACTCCCTCTTCTAATATTCTAATAAAAATCTACAACTCTTCTTCAATTTATGATCTCAGAGAGTTGCCTAGGGGCATTGTCAGTCTAAGTGATGATGATAAGAGCTAGTATTTATATAATGCTTTAAGGTTTTCAAATTACTTTACATAAGTTATCTCATTTGATCCTTACTATAACCCTGTGGGTAGTTGCTATTATTACTTTATATTATTACAGATGAGCAAACAGAGGCTGAAAGGTTTAACGAGACGGGATTTGAACTCCAGGCTGCCCAGGATAAACTGATGACTTAAAATCTCATCATGCTGTTTAACTTGGTCTTGTATGCTGAACATTTTGCCAGCTCCCTCAACCTCCTCTCCCCTACGGGCTGGAAGGGAGAGCACTGAACTTCACCCAAAGCTCTCTTTCAGAGAAGGCAGGACCTGGACTTTCTGACTCACTCTCCACTTTCTATCTGCAGCTTTGCTTGGTTTGAACTCCACTAAACAAGACTGCCTACCCTGCACTGGGAACCCTCTCTCTTATTCCTTTCTACCTCCACTTTGGAGCTTCCTTTTATATGGGGTTTTCTCCCATTGGATTGTAAGCTCCTTCAGGGCAGAAACTGTCTTTTTCTTATTTGTATCCCCAGCACTTAGCATACTAGCTGGCATCATGGTAGGAACTTAATATGTGTTTATGGACTTGAGTTGAAAGTCCAGGATTTTATCCACTATGCCAACCTGACTCCATTTTATTATTATCCTAACTTTAGTGATGGGGAAATGGAAAATGAGAGTGTAAGTGACATATCCAGGATCACAGTCAAAGGAATGACTGGAGCCCATGTAGGCCCAACACCAAGGGCAGTTCTCTACACAGAACTCCACACTGCTACTCATGAAATAATGTTGATCATTTCACTGATGCATTTTGCCTACTAATGAAAAATTAATGGAAATGAAAACAAACTTCTCAATTTTTATATTAGCTTCAATGCTTAGTACTACAATATATGTTTATCATGTTCAATTTTTTTAATACACTAAAATGAGAAAGGCAAAAGGCAAGTTTTAAAGAAACTTTAATAAACCGACCACTGTTTGGTAACCTCCCCTTTAGTACAAAACCTCAAAGTTCTATCATTATCAGGTGAAAATATATATATTTTTAAAATTTTTGCAAATAAAACCTAAGAAGTTAGACAGCATCAGGGTTATTCAAGAGATGTGATTTGCAAAACACTTAAGTCGAGATACTTTTCTAAACTTGTTTGCACCTCCCTTCACTTATTTGCTTGTTGTTTTAGTTAATAGACATAGCCTCTACCTAGAGGGCATGCCATCCTTAGAAGCAGACTTGATCTTTAAGAGAAACATCTTATGTTAGGAGTTTCAAAGTAAGTTGGTTAACGAGTTCTTCCAAGGAACTAGGCTATAAAAAACACAACCCTAATAACAAACAAACAAAAATTCAGTAATCTTCCCAAGGTGTGTTTCTTTTGAGTCATGTGAAAATCATACACAGTCACCCTGTAACATCTGCTATTATCATTTTTGTTTCCTTGTATTTTTTTCCTCTCAACTCAAATGCTTTATTAGTATAGGAGAGAGGCAACAGATCAAGAAAATTATAGAAAATATCACTGTCAAATATTTGTCCCAAATATGACATAGGGAAGAAAGAATTTTTAATAGGACATTTTTTCAAGGAACTGGAAATATAGGAGTTTTTTTTTTAATTATTGATACATCTTGTTTTCACATTGACTGTATTTCCTTCTGTGCCTGATGCCAGTCATCCCCTACAACAAAACTTTTTTAAAAAGGCATTCTAGGGAAAAAAATGTGTGGGTACAAACATCCTTTGGAAAATCTAAAAAGATTAAAGTTACATGGAAAAATCCCCACTAAATAGTTGGTGCTTCTTTGTTTCAGGCCAAAAATGATAGTTATTTGAGAATTACCAAGATATTGGAAGCTGTAGGATAGCAGGTAAATTGCAATAGTTAAGAAAACAGGGTTGAACTTCTAATAATTTGACCCCTGTGAATGCTTTTAGTGCCAGCAATATGTGAAAGCGTGTGTGTTGGGAGGAGGAGTTGGCGAGATACAAAGGGAATTCAATCTCTAAGGAAGCATTAACTCTCTCCCTCTCTCTCTGATGAATAGAGATTTCAGTAAAACATGCATGTCCCTCCTTTGGACTGAACTTGTAACAGTTTGAGAAAGGCTCTCCTTATGCTATTTTCCTGTTTTCTCCTGTGACATCATTGTTCAAAATACTTTAAGGTAAACAGGGACTCAGAGAAAGAAAGACCCCTTGTGTTCTCAAGGAAGAGGAGCGAGAAATATTTAACTCAAGGCAAAGTTAAAGCAGAACTGGGCCAATTAGTCACAAATTCTTGGCTGTATAAACTTAAGGATGGGTTAAACAAATAAATGTATCAGCATTTCCAATGGCCAAAAAAAAAATTCTCTGAGGAAAGTGCTGAAACTCTATGTTAGACCCTAGCTTTCTCAACCTTGAGTAATTTCTAAAGTTGGAGTGGAGTGAGAGAGTGGGGGTCAGGTTGGGGTGGGGAGGGACTCAGAGAAAGGAGAGATACAAGACAGTAAAAACGATGGTTGGGTTCCAAATTGCACTGGCTAACATCCAGCTCTAGAAAAAGAAATTATCTTCTGCCACAGTCACTCTCTTGTCTATCGGCTTCCTAATTCCATCACGTTTTTCAACATTTCAAAATGTTTTGCAGATGGACCTTTCCCTTCTCTTTCTCCCTGTTTAAAGCCCTTGCCATTATTAAAGATACTTTGGGGAACTGAGTGCCAAGAAAATAAAGTCTCCGGAAGTTTGGGGTTTTATCATCTAAATAATTAGACTCCAAAATATAACCTAGAAAATACCTGTTACTTTTATGAGATTATCTGTACCTCAAATAAAATGGAACAAGACCTTGTTCAAGCGAGACAAAAATGCCATTGTTAATACTGATCAGTACAGACTAGGCAGTGAGGAGGAAAAAATGAGGCCTCTGTGGAATACAAATGAAGAAAGCAGGTTGGTTGTTGAGTGTTTTCAGTTATTAAGTTATTGGTCTTATGCCTTCAGTAAGTGCACATCACCTATTTTCTTATCAAATTAAAAAAAAATAAGAGAGAAAAGAAAACAGACAACACTCCTAAGAATTGTTGCACAGCAGTTCATAAATGTGGTACAAAGAGTTTTTCTGTTACCAGTTGAAAGGAATGCTTCAGCTCAAATATAAGTTTACCGTAATCTCAATATTCTTCGAAGTCCTTTTAACTGCTTCAAAAAAAAAAACAAAACTTGAAACTGCTTGCATTTCATTGCTAGCAAGTGCGAAGAGTATGCTACAACCTAGAATAAAATCTCTTTAAAAGGGTTTATTACAATGACAAAGCATACTGTTTCGTAGACTCAAGTCTATGATAAAGTCTGCTTTGTTATGAAGATTTTCTTCTGATAAATTGCTTTAGCTGGAGATGCAATATCTTATTCCAAAATATTTCTTAAGTTCTAAACAACATGTGACCTAATATACTATACACTTCCCTTCCTCATTTAAAAAAAAAATGGAGGGTGGAGGCTTGGGTGTTACATGCTAAGCTGCAATTCACAGTAATGGCTCTAAGACCAGCTGTCACCTTACGGAAAAGTTTGAAAAATTCTCCTTTTAAAAAGTTAACTGTATTTCAATGTTAGAAGTAATTAAGAATACATAGAAAAGCTTTTTTCTCCCTCCTGTTCACTTAACAAGTCCTTACTTTGCTCAGGATTTCTGAGCATTTAAATTTATTCCCCCATGCCTCTTATATAATGACAAAAAAACAAAAACACAAACAAAATACTATTTCCCCTTCACTCTAAATCCTCCTAAATTACAGAACCAATTCCAAAATGGTCTGCACCATGAGACTTGCCTAAGTCATTACTCATCAGTAAAATGCAAAATAATTATTACTTTGCCTATTTTCTTTTTGGATTCATGAATGAATTTGGTGATGGAAAGCGATCTGAAGACAGAAAACATCTGATATATAGTTTTATAATCTTGCCTTTTGTAGTTCAATAATCATGTTTACTACACCTGTACTCTCATAAAACAGATTAGGGTTTCCAATCTTTTATGTAAAGCCTTATAAGTCTTATTCTTCTACTGCCTATTACGCATGGGGAAAAAAATCCATATTGGCTTACTATTCAGAAACATAAATGAAATATGCGCTTTTGAATGCAAATATTCGTGGTCATGTCATTTGACATTTTTGACAATTAGTTTGCATCTCTCTCTCTCACTCTTTCTCTTTCCCTCCCTCCCTCCCTCCATTTTCCCCTCCCTCTCAATCTCTCCTTTCCTCTTCTCTCTCTTTCTTTTTCCCTTTTCCTCTCCTCATGCATCCACATATCAGCTTGCTACTACATAATTAATTAGGCAAAGGAGTTTATTTTGATTCTCCAAGAAACTAAAAGAATCAATATGCAGAAGTTTAAGCAAAGCAGAAAAAAAAATGAGAGTAAAGCAAACTGTCCATTCATTTCACTGTCAACAAGTATTTGCAGGTATTGCCTAGGTTGCCACAACATGCATAATACTGAGTCTAATCCAGATGCAAGAGACATAATATTCTGATGATTTTTTACTGTCCCAGAGACTAAGAAAAATGTAATGTGAAATAAAAAGATACTGAAAATCCAGAAAATTCCTGAAGTTTCAATTTTGGTCATGAGCTAAAGCATGATCTTGATGGTGAATCAGCATATCAAGAGCTTTAGTCCTATATTAATCTCCTTAGTCATAAAGGCCCACAATAAGGGATAATATAGATATCTAGTAATTAGGTGATATAGTGAACAGTCTTGAAGATCTGAACTTGAATCTTGCCTCAGACTACTTGTATAACTCTGGGCAAGTCACTTAACCTCTGTTAACCTCAGTTTCCTCATTTGTAAAGTGAGGAAAAACAGCAACTACTTCACAGGGCTTTTGTAAGCACAGAATTATAATACACCCATATATACGTATATATGTATGTAATATGCATATAGAATTATCCATACATATAGCATTTTGTAAACCTTAAAATGATATATAAATATTAGCTATTATTATAATTATGGTATGATGAGACAATATGCTTCTTGGCTTCAAAATATTCAAAAAAATCTTATTTCCTTTTAAGATTTACGTTTTAAACTCCCCTTTTAAATAACCAGTATTGAAACTCATCTTTTGTCTTCCTTCCTGAGACCAGATTTTGATGATATCCTTTTTACATACTATCTTGATGCTATCCAGGTAATCTGTATCAAAATAACTTCAACCATATAACCTCTTTTAAAACCTTACCTTGTATTTATTTTGACTTTGGTCATCTTTTTTCAAAAGTTTATACCCATCTAATATTTCTTCTCACTTATTATACATGTATTTCCTATCATTTTAGTCATGTCTTCTATATATTTCTTTATCTACCTCAAATATGACTCTTCCCAACTATTAAAGGATGGATTACTGAGGAATACCTAAACTGATGACAGCTGTCCATATCATTATACATATCACTTATAAATAATGGCTATCAGATTAACCTAAAGCAAACCTTTGTATGTTAATATTTTTGTGACTTTTCATGGGCCTCTATCAGAAGTTCAGTTCAGTGTCATGAAAAGACCACTAGATTTTGAGTTAGAAAATTCCAGTTCTAGAACTGCTCTGATAGTTACTAACTTATTAGCCTTGGGGCCCTGGTCAAATAATCTATCTGGGAATAAATTTCCTCATTTGTAAAATGAGAGTACAAACATATGCACTATGACACAGAATTTTTATCCAAGAACTTTGTAAACTTTATAGTACTATGAAAATGAGAAGCATTATTATTATCTGGGATATTTCGCTATTCCAGGAAACTATTGGTGAAAACTTGTGCAACTTTTCAACCACTCTAACAAAAGGCATAAAGAAGTGTGATGGGGTGGGGGGTGGGGAAATGTTCAAATAAAATAAACAATAGAATATTTCAGGAGTTTCAAGATTTCTGTAAGTATTTTTTGATGGAAAGTATTTCTTTTCAGGTATAATTACATACATATTTGCTACTGATCCATCTGCTTAAGTATGCACTGAAATGTAGCCAAAAAGCAGTTAAAAAAAAGCTATCGTAAGTTCACTTTAAACTGTCAAATAAATTATATAAACCAGGCCACAAAAATAAGAAACTTCTGAAGAACAGGGTGAAATCTTATCAGTTTATTCATCAAAAAAGTAAACCAGAAGTAATATTCTTGCCTCTTGGTCAATGCATGGAAGATATCACTGTTCTTTGGATTCAAATTAAAGATGATGGGAGTGGTATTTTTGTTAGGATTGAAGGCTTCCTTCTGCCATATTCCTAATGTCTGCTACCCACAACCTAGAGCATGTAAGATAGAAGTTGAAGCTTAATATGAATTACTAGGGGCGCTATTGATCAAAACAAAAATTCTTCAGTTGTTCTAATGACTATTTGAGTAGCTGACTTAAAAAGTAGGGGTGTGGATAGGGGAGAGGGAGGAAGGATATGTGCTTTCTTTCCATATATTTATTTTAAAAGAATGCTTAGTTTTATGACTCTCAAGAAAGAGGTCTTTACAATGCAATATTTGAGGGGAAAACATTTTTAAAATTAAAATGAAGCATTTAAAATGAAAAGCCTTTGTTTTAAGTATATGCTTGACAAAGAAGAATAATAAATTTCATCTAGATAATTACTTAAATGTGCTTGAGTAGGGTCAGTAGAGAAGATATTTAGAGTAAGCATAAGATTGCCTTGCCTAATCAGGTCACCATAAGCAGGCAGCTGCAAATCTAAGGAGAATGGCATTTCACCACTTAGAAAGTTCCTGGTGACTCATTTAGCCAGATGTGAATTTGAGATTCTCTACCTTTCACAGCTCACAGGGTGTGGAAAGATTCAAATCTCTTTTGGCAAACAGAATTCTAAATTATTAGGGGACCCATTACCAGCACCACGTCCTAGACATAGAAATAAGTTTTAATAAGCTGGCTTCCAAACTGCATTGGTTAGTGAATATTTATGATTCTGGGCAAATTATTTTCCCAGGGAAGTGTCATGCTTAACTATAGCAGGCATAGGCTTGTAGGTCAGCAGGTGGAACACCTGTACAATTATTGTGGGAATATCTCTTGCTACTATTTATATTTTAAGTCATTACCTCTCACTGGTCAATAGTTTTCTGTGGTATTCTTTCAATGCAACAAATTTTGCTTCGTGCTGTTTTCAGATCACTAGGGAATCCTGATTGGCTGGTAAAGAAGTTAATTTTACTCCTGGCGGAATGTTTAACTCTAATGGTTTCAGCAGGAGCATTTGCCTTTTTCTTTATTATCATCATTAAATACCAATGGCAATAAAAGTGATAACAAATTATATACTTATCCTAACTTTCCCATGGCAAGCTCTCAAAGCTCCCAAAGCAAACTCTCAAAATATTCTTTGGCCATAACATGAGGGCCACATGGCACATATTAATTCATAAAATATGCTCATTTTCTAAATTTTTTTGTTCATGTTGAATATTGCACGATAATTATCTGTAGCATTATCACGTTACAAAGCTAATTATAAAAATACCATAACTATAGTCTGACTAGAGTTACAGATTTCTTTTTTCTACAAAGTGACATACCATAGCCAAACATTCTAGATTTATTGGCTATAAATTATTGTATATATGAAATAAATTAGTTAAGAGAAAGAATTGTATCTTTGTGTATCTTAGAATATATGAGCACTTTGAAAAACCCAGTGTTTTGTTGTTGTATTTATGGAAAAAGTCCAAAGAATAATGTTCCCTATGCAACACTTCCAAATGGGAATTTAATCAAAAGGAGGGAAAACGCACTTAATTGCCACACTAACTAGAGTCCATCTTTCCAAAGGTAGAAGTTCAAATCTGTCATTGATTACTGTGTAGAAATAATAATGTTTTAGCTTTAAACAAACATAAGCTTTAGGCTGCTTAGGACTGTAGTATGTAGATGAAAATAGAGATCCTTCTACTGAAATAGAGAAGATTAAATTACATTTAACAAGATGCAGGATATAGCACTTTAGCTATCTTACAGTGGCTGGACAATTTGCCAACCCAGCAAGTGTATCAAATGTTCTACGCCTAACACACTTTCAGAAGTATTTTCATTAAAGTTATATGATTGACTACATAGCTTTCTTCACAATGGAGCCTCCCTTAAATGTTTATAACATGACAATGAAGTTATAGTTTTAAAAATTAGAAAATGGCTTGATAATGGCTACATTTAAAAGAAAAATAAAATAAACTACTTACTCTGGTGTCGTTTTCAAATCTCTAGGTATTATAGAAACTAAAATGGCATTTCTTGCATTTGCTCTAATGGTTTCCTACCTTGTTTATTTTGCATTTCATTCTATGTGATCTGATTAAATGATTTGGGGTTCTTGAAATGTTACCTAATCATATTCTCCTCTTTCCTTCAAATTACTTGAGTACAATCAGTAGCATAGGATAAAAATAAGGAAGAAATATCTTTCTACTTTTGGCAGGCTTATTGTCTTTTGTTGATAATCACACACACACTATATATATATATATACACACACACACACAGTTTTTTGTCACTATCACACACTATACATACATACACACACACTATATATATATACATATATATATATTTATATATATATGTACATATATGCCAAGAATCTCCCACAAGGATATGACTTTGGGTAGGTCATTTGGCCTCTATGGGCTATAGTTCTGTCATCTAAAAAATGAATGGAACACATGAGCTTAGAATATTCCAAGATCCTATGTTATGTTTCTCAATGGAGTGGTTTACTTGACATAACCTAAATTAATAATAGCTAACATTTATATAGAATTTACTATGTGCCAAGTTCTCTACAATTATTATCTCATTTGATCCTCACAACAATACCTGGGAGGTAAATACTATTATTACCCTCATTTTTCAAATAAGGAAACTGAGGCAAAAAAAAAGGGTAAGTGACCATGGTCATACAGCCAGTAAACGTCTGAAGTGATGTTTTAACTCAGGTTTTGACTCCAGGCTCAGCCCTCTACCCTTGGCACCTCCTAGAATCTTGACGCACACCCTAAGAGCCTGGAAAGAAGAACTAACCAAGGATACAAAAATGAAATCATCAAAAAGGAGAATATGGAGTGTTTGGTGGCACAGAAGCTAAGAGAAGTCCACCTAATGAGGAGAATTAGATTTTGAAATCTAATAAGGGTGGAAAATGACACTGAATTTTTCAATAAGGGAGTCATTTGTGAAAGAATAGTTTCCATAAAGCCATCGTAGTATAGTGGAAACACCACTGGAATGGGAGACAAAAGTCTTGGGCTCAAAATAGGATTCTGAGATTTGTTACTGTAGCTTCTCAACCTTAGAGAAGCCTCTCAGCCTTGATTTTTCCATCTGTAATACTGGGAATAATAAATATTCTATCTCCCTCATAAAACTATTATAAGGAAAATGTTTTGTTAAATTTTACATGCTTTCTAAACAAGTTATTAGAATGCTAAACTGAAGAATAGATGGATGGGAGTGAAACGAAGGCCTCGGATATATACTAATTTTTTCAAGAAGTTGGAAGATAAAATTACAGGACAATAGCTTAAGGATCCCTTTTAAGTGGCAGTCCCACCCCTTTTATTTCAAAATTTCTGACTGAAGAGGTACATTAAGGAGAGAATAATTGATAGAAAAATCCTGGTGAGGAAAGGATCAGAGGACCTAAAAGAGATATTAGCCTATACAAAGATTAAAGACACTTCTGAGACAAGAAGCAAGGAGGAAAGAATGATTGAGGAGATGGAAAAGTTTTGAGATGTAGTGACAGGAATTTGATGATTTTCATCTTTTTAGTAAAGGTGAGGTCATCTTAGATTTAGCAAAAAAAAAAATGAGCAGAAGCCTTTATCACCATTTTAATCAATTGTACCATCATTCTTTTACTTTATCAATTTGCTATTTATTTCACTACCTATATCACAGGATCATCCCCAAGGTCAATGATATTGAATCATTGTGGTAGGGAAATGCTTCTAACTTTTGGAGGCAATGCTAATAGAGCCCTAGGACCAGCATAATTACATTCAGAAAACCTCATTCTTGATTCAAATGGTCCAGAAAAAAATAGGGAGGATTCCATGGACTGAAAATGTACTTAGATGTAATGCAAGTCTCTCAATACTAAAAATTTGCAAAGTCAAATAAAAAAATACCAATGAATAATAAAAAGGTTAGGTGTTTAAACTAATACATAAGGAACATACTAATCAATTGAGAATTTTAAAAGACATGCAAAGAAGATGGAGGCAAGAATAGCTACCAGAGAATAATTAGAAAAGGATGATGTTGTCCTGAAAGACTTCTCCCTGAAACAAAATTCCAACTTTTTAAATGCCAATATTCTTTTGGTGATCTATATGGTTGCCAATCATAGACTGCCACAATTGCTGGAGAATCAACATTTCAGGTGATCAAAAAGGTTATAGAAAGATTCTTAGTGGATAAAAAGACCAGTTTAACACCAACAACATTGTGCACAAGAAGCAGCATGAAAGGCATATATGACTGGAAAAGGACTTGAGCGTCATCTGTTGAAACCAAAGGACATCTGCAGGAGAACACACTTGCTGCATAAGTATCCTAGTGATGTCAAGAGACCTAAAGAGTTCTTTAACCCTTTTGGATGTGTGTGTGTGTGTGTGTGTGTGTGTGTGTGTGTGTGTGTGTGTGTGAGAGAGAGAGAGAGAGAGAGAGAGAGAGAGAAAGAGAGAGAGAGAGAGAGAGGATCCCTTTGTCAGTCTGGTGAAGCTCAAGGACCCTTTCTTAGGATAATGTTTTTAAATGCAGAAACTAAATATATATAAGATTATAAAGGCAATCTATTATATTGAAATGTAGCAATCAAAATGTTTTTTTTTAAATTTCATAGGCCCCTTGTGAAGAACCCTTTGCTTCTTATAGAGGAAGGCTCCTAATATATCAGGCTCACCTCCTTATGGAGGATTTATAGAAGATATCATCAAGAGTCACACAAGAGGAGTAACCATGAATTGGCTTTGATCTGCTCCAATGGACATCAAATTGACAAGAACACAAATCCACTGAAAAGCATGAGTAATTCCTTGTCAAGAATAATAATATTGATTTTCCAAAAGGTGGAGAGTATAGATTTTGAAAATCATAGAATAATAAGTTTCACTTTAATAGGTACAAGAATTCTAGAGAAAGTTATCCTAGGAAAGTTTAGTGAATGCCTGGAGAGAGTAAAGGAATGGGTCATAAAAGCCAATTTGGTTTTTGTCAAGAACAGTCCATTGTACTTGTAGAATATAGCAGATTTTGCCTAGATTTTACCAAAATATTTGATGAAGTCTATCATACTGGCCTGGTGGACAACTTTATGCTAGACTTTCACCATCAAATGTTCCAATTTTCCCACATCTTCTCCATTTATCATTTTCCTGTTTTCTCATGTTGGCCAATCCGACAGGTGTGATGTGGTACCTCAGAGTTGTTTTTTTATTTGCGTTTTTCTAATCAATAGTGATTTAGAGCATTTTTTTATATGACTTATAGATGGCTTAATTTCTTCATCTGAGAATTGCCTGTTCATATCCTTTGACCATTCATCAATTGGGGAATGACTTGTATTCTTATAAATTTGACTTAATTCTTTAAATATTTTAGAAATGAGGCCCTTATCAGAGAGACTGGTTGTAAAAATTCTTTCCCAATTTTCTACCTTCCTTCTAATCTTAGTTGCATTGGCTTTGTTTGTGCAAAAACTTTTCAATTTAATGTAATCAAAATTATCTATTTTGCTTTTCATAATGTTCTCTATCTCCTGTTTGGTCATGAGTTATTCGCTTCTCCATAGATCTGACAGGTAAACTATTCCTTGCTCTCTCAGTTTGCTTATATCAGCCTTTATATCTAAATCATGTACCCATTTTGACTTTATTTTGGTATATGATGTGAGATTTTGACCTATGCCTAGTTTCTGCCATACTCTTTTCCAGTTTTCCCAGCAGTTTTTTTCAAAGAGTGGGTTGTTATCCCAGAAACTGGGGTCTTAGGTTTATCAAATAATCGATTACTATAGTCATTGACTACTGTGTTTTACATACTTAACCTATTCCACTTATCCACCACTCTGTTTCTTAGCCAGTACCAAGCAATTTTGATGATTGCTGCTTTATAATACAATTTAAGATCTGGAATGGCTAGGCCACCTTCCCCTGCATTTCTTTTCATTAATTTCCTTGATATTCTGGACCTTTTATTCTTCCAAATGAATCCTGTTATTATTTTTTCCAACTCTATAAAATAAAAATAATTTTTTGGTAGTTTGATTGGTATGGCAATGATAATAAATTAACTTAGGTAGAATTTTCATTTTTATTATATTAGCTCGGCCTACCCATGAGCAATTGATATTTTTCCAATTATTTAGATCTGACTTTATTTGTGTGAAAAGTGTTTTGTAATTGTGTTCATATAGTTCCTGGGTTTGTTTCAGGAGGTAGACTCTTAAATATTTTATAATATCTACAGTAACTTTAAATGGGATTTCTCTTTCTATCTCTTGCTTTTGGGCTTTGTTGGTAATATATAGAAATGCTGATGATTTATGTAGATTTATTTTATAGCCTGCAACTTTGCTAAAGTTGTTTATTGTTTCAAGTAGTTTTTTACTTGATTCTCTAGGATTCTCTAATTATATCATCACATCATCTGCAAACAGTGATAGCATTGTTTCTTCTTTGCCTATTCTAATACCTTCAATTTCTTTTTCTTCTCTTATTGCTAAAGTTAACGTTTCCAGTATGATATTGAACAACAGTGGTGATAATGGACATCCTTGTTTCACCCCTGATCTTATTGGAAGTGCTTCTAGTTTGTCCCCATTACATATGATGCTTGCTGAAGGTTTTAGGTAGATGCTATTTATTATTTTAAGGCTGACTCCATTTATTCCTATGCTCTCTAATGTTTTTAATAGGAATGGGTGTTGTATTTTGTCAAAAGCTTTTCCTGAATCTATTGAGATGATCATGTGGTTTCTGTTAGTTTTGTTGTTGATATGATCAATTATGCTGATAGTTTTCCTAATATTGAACCAGCCCTGCATTCCTGGTATAAATTTTATCTAGTCATAGTGTGTTATTCTTCTCTTCACTTTTCAAATCAATTATGCCACTTCTTCCTCATTTTCCTACTTTACTGAGAAAATTAAGGACAGTCATCATAACTCCTATTTCTTTACAATTTGATATCTCATCTTATACACACACACACACACACACACACACACACACATAAATCAATGCCCCATTCTCTTTTGTTGCTGCCTGTGGTGAAGAGGTTATCTTCCTCTTATCAAAGCTGATTCCCTTGTGTTACGATTCTTGGTATCATACTCTCCCATCTTCTCTAAAAAGTTTTTTTTTTCTCTCTCTAATCAATCAATAAGCTTACTTGTGTATAAGGTACTATTCTATGTGTTTAGCATACAAAGAAAAAGAAAAAGCAGTCTATGTCTTCAAGGAGCTTACATTCTAATGGAAGAGAAAATGCATAGATGAGCAACAATAATGTTTATATGAAGAGAGATAAATTTGAGGAGGAGGAGATAATGAATTCTGTTGACATGTAGATATGTTAAGTTTGAGATATTGGCTGGACATACACTTGGGAATGATAATAGGCAATGATATGGGACTGGAGTTCAGGAGAAAAACTAAGTTTATAGGAATTATTTTTACAAACAATAACTGAGCCCATGGAATGAGCTCATGAGGTAAATAAGAGAGAGTCCAAGGAAAAGATACAAGTTCCCAGGTCAGTGCTGTGTTGCTGTGGTGATGGAGGGCACAGTGTTAGGCATGATATAGATGACTATCCAACAAAGAGCCTGAAAAGGAATAATCAAACAGGTAGAAGAGAAACAAGAGAAAGCAGTGTCACAAAACAAAAACAAACAAAAAGCCCAAAACAAAGACATTAAAATATTCAAGAGGGGAAGGTATTCAATATTGTAGGACATGCAAGATCATTCAGCAAAAGAAATTGAGATGAAATGGTGACATGGGCTGGAGGAAAACTGGATATAGTTTTAAAAATTCTTCAATCTCCTTTTGTCCATTGGCTCTTTTCCCAGGGCCTACAAACACACCCAAGACTATGTTCCTTCTTTATTTACTTATTTATTCATTCATTCATTCATTCATTCATTCATTCATTCATTCATTCATTCATT
>NW_020954608.1:22940512-22950592 GCF_900497805.2 Vombatus ursinus
ATTCATTCATTCATTCATTCATTCATTCATTCATTCATTCATTCATTTATTTAACCAGGCAATGGGGTTAAGTGACTTGCCCAGGGTCACACAGCTAGTTAAGTGTTAGGTGTCTGAAGCCAGATTTGAACTCAGGTCATCCTGAATCCAGGGCTGGTACTCTCTTCACTGTGCCACCTAGCTGCCCCCATTCATTCTTAAAAACAAACAAAAAAACCTGTTACTTAACTCTGCTATTTTGTTGTTGTTCAGTCACTTTAGTTGTGTCTGACTCTTTGTGACTCCATTTGGGGTTTTCTTGGCAAAGACACTGGAGTGGTTTTTCATTTCATTCTCCAGTTCATTTTTATTGATGAGGAAGATGAGGCAAAAAGGGTTAAGTGACTTGCCCAAGGTCACAGAGCTAGTAAATGTTTGAGGTCAGGTTTGAAGTGGAGATGAGTCTTACTGCCTTCAGGTCTGGCATTCTATCCACTGCTCTGTTGAACTACCCTATCATACTAAATAGCTCCTACTTAAATAAAAACAATGATAATAATGATAGCTAGCATTCAGACAGAGCTTTAAAGTTTGCAAACCAAATTCCTACACAAAGTTATCTGCATTCATTGCCTCTTTCCTCACATCCCACTCACTTTTCAACCCTTGTAATCTCATTACTGCACTGGAACTAATCTCCGCAGGGTTACCAAAAAAATTTGTTTATTGCCAAATTCAATGACTTTTTCTCAATCTTCAATGTTATTGAACTGTCTATAGCATTTGATACATTTGAGTATTCCTTTCTGCTTTCTTGCTTTTTTGTTTGTGACATTATGCAACTGTGCATATACATATACATAAGTATATGTGGTATATACTTAGCTGATATTTATGTGGCAATTGAAAAAAAAAGAAGGTCTCTGGAATCCAGAGAGATCCTAAGAAGGTCCTAGGATATAGCAATTATAAGGGTGGGGTGATTGATTTATTCAACTGTACCTTATTTAAAGTGATAGGATGCTTGATCAATCATGTATAGGTTTTCAAACTAAATGAAGATAAGTCTTAACTGTAGTGACATTTCACAAGAATGCTGTTCAAGTAGGCAGAGGAAACTTGGCCAAGTCCCAAGGATCTTCTATAAATCTTAAAGCTATAGAACCAGAGTCATGTCAGAGGTTAGAGCAAGCATGGCTTTGTAGCACATTTCAGAAGAAGTATATCTTGAGGGAGGGGAAGGAGGAAAGACTTTGGTTTATTATACTTTGGCCAGATCCCCTTGTTTTCCCTCTACCCATTTGCTTGTCCATGGGGTCATGAAGAGTCAGACAGGACTGAAGGATTGAATAGCAACCACAAAAGACCTCACTAGCTTCGTCTGTCACTATGACATCAGAGGGAGCCAAGTATGTAAAATTGGGTCTCTATATCTAAATTCAATAGACAGAACATACCTGATATTGGATTGCCTCTTAATTATTAAATCTATATTGTTCCTTTGAATACTCTCTCTAAACCATACAACAATACCTTCCTAATTTGTGAGTTTGAATATGTCACACGTTTTTCTCTCTCTTCCTTCCCCCCCCACATATGAATATTTCTAGTGGCTCATTTTTTTTGGGGGGGGAGGATGAAGGACATTTAAATCTCACCACCCCCATCCTTTTCTACCTTTCAGGTCTTCCAATACATTACTCTCTTCCATATACTTTATGCTATATATCCATATACCTTGGCTCCATCTTTGATCTCTATATCTTTGTACTGGCTTCTGACTCATTCCTGGAAAACTTTCACTACTCAGCTCCACCTCTTGAAATGATTGAGATCCCTGGATTCCTTCAAAACTAAGTTCAAATGCTACCTTCCGTGTTTATGAGCTGCTAAAATGAATAGATGGATAGATAGATAGATAGATAGATATAGAAAGATAGACAGAAAGATAGACAGATAGATAGATAGGTGGTATCACCTATTAGAATGCAAGCTTCTTTTTTAAACATGTGTTTTAAAACTTGGGGTTCCGAATTTTTTTCCCTTCCTCCCTCCCCACCCACCCTCATTGATAAGGCAAGCAACTAAATATAGGTTATATATGTGCAGTTATACAAAACACTTCCATAGTAGACATGCTGTGAAAAACTAACTCTATTTCCCTTAATCCTATCCTGCCCCCCCATTTATTCTATTCTTTCTTTTGACCCTGTCCCTCCTCAGAAGTATTTGCTTCTGATTACTCCCTTTCCCAATCTGCCCTCTTCTCTATCATTCCCCTACTCTCTTGTCCCCTTCCCCCCACATTTTCCTGTAGGGTAAGACAGATTTCCATACCCAATTGAGGGTGTATGTTATTCCCTCCTTAAGTCAAATCCTATGAGAGTAAGATCCACTCATTCCCTCTCACCTTCCCCATTTCCCCTCCACTGTAAGAGCCTTTTCTTTTTTGTTTGTTTTTTTTTTTTGTGGGATAATTTACCCCATTGTACCTCTCCCTTTCTCCTTCTCCTAGTATATTCCTCTCTCACCCCTTAATGTTATTCTCCAGATATGGCTCGTTCATTTTCAACTCACCCTGTGCCCTCTATCTATATCTATATATATGTACGTATAATTTTTTCCCCTCCAACTAGCCTAATACTGACAAAGGTCTCATGAGTTACAAATAACATCTTTCCATGCAGGAATGTTAACAGTTCAACCTTAAAAAGTCTCTTATGATTTTCTCTTTCCTGTTTACCTCTGCATGTTTCACTTGAGTCTTGTATTTGAAAATCAAATTTTCTATTCAGCTCTGGTCTTTTCATCAAGAATGCTTGAAAGTCCTCTATTTCACTGAATGACCATTTTTTCCTCTACAAGATTATACTCAATTTTGTTGGGTAGGTGATTCTTGGTTGTAATCCTATCTTCTTTGCTCTCCAGAATATTATATCCCATGCCCTGCGGTCCCTTAATGGAGAAGCAGCTAAATCTTGTGTTATCCTGATTGTGTTTCCACAATACTTGAATTGTTTCATTCTGGCTGTTTGTAATATTTTCTCCTTGACCTGGAAACTCTGGAATTTGGCTACAATATTCCTAGGAGTTTGACTTTGGGGATCTCTTTCAGGGGGAGATCAGTAGATTCTTTCAATTTCTATTTTGCCCTCTGGTTCTAAAATATCAGGACAGTTTTCCTGGATAATTTCTTGAAAGATGATGTCTAGGCTCTTTTTTTTGATCATGGCTTTCAGATAGTCCAATAATTTTTAAATTCTCTCTCCTGGATCTATTTTCCAGGTTAGTTGTTTTTCCAATGAGATATTTCACATCGTTTCTAATTTTTCACTCTTTTGGATTTGTTTTACAATGTCTTGATTTCTGATAAAGTCACTAGCTTCCAATTGCTCTATTCTAATTTTCAAGGAAGTATTTTCTTCAGTAATCTTTTGGACTTCCTTTTCCACTTGGCCAATTTTGTTTTTTAGGGCATTCTTCTCCTCATTTGTTTTTTGGACCTCTTGGCTATTTTTTAAAGAGTTATTTTCTTCAGTATTTTTTTGGGTCTCCTTTAGCAAGCTATTGACTTGTTTTTCATGATTTTCTTGCATCACTCTCAGTTTTTCCTCTACTTCTCTTACTTGCTTCTAAAAATCCCTTTTGAGCTCTTCCAAGGCCTGGGACTGATTCATATTTTTCTTGGAGGCTTTGGATGTAGGAGCTTTGGTTTTGTTGTCTTCTTCTAGTTGTATGTTTTGATCTTCTTTGTCACCAAAGTAAGATAATATAGTCTGACTCTTTTTGTGCTGCTTACTCATGATCCCTGCCAATTACTTGAGTTTTAAACTCTTTGTTAAGGTAAAAGTCTGCTTCCAATGTGAAGAGTGTACTGTCCCAAGCTTCGGGGGTTTGTACAGCTGTTTTCAGAGGTACTTCTAGGACACGTAAATTTTCAGTTCTTCCAAGGTGCTATGATAAGGGGCAAGGTGTTTCCTCTCCACCACCACAACAAGCTCTACCGTACCAGTGTTCCTCCTCACCCCAGGACTGCCCCTCAGAACTGCAACCCAGATCCAAGCACCAGTAAAACAAGAGATTCCTGCCTCAGCACTGGAAAAGAGATCCCTGCAATCCCCCTCTGATCAGCCACTCAATTCTCCCTCAGTCTGTGGGTGAAAGCTCAGCAAAAAGCCATGGCCCCGAGCTGCACTCGAGACTTGTGGCTGAGACCTAGCTCCTCTCTCACTGCAGTCACAGACTTTTCCCACTGACCTTCTAAGTTGTCTTTTGAGTTCAGGGGTTGAGAAGTCTGGAAACTGCCACAGCTGTCCACGATTCAGTCCTCTGAGGCCTGCTCCAGGTTTGCTGCGGCCTGCACGCCCATACCGCACTGCGCTCCTCTCCCAGCCCGGCCCGATATACCTTTCTGATCAACCATCCAGGCTGTCTTTGGCTGGAAATTTGTTTCACTCTGTCTTTTTGTGGGTTCTGCTGCTTTAGAATTTGTTTAGAGTCATTCTTTTAGGTATTTGGAGGGCTTTGGGAGAGAGCTCAAGACAGTCACTGCTTTCCCTCCGCCATCTTGGCTTCATCTCCTAGAATGCAAGCTTTTTAAGGGCATGGGATTATTTTTGTTTCTATCTCTAGTGCTTAGTACAGCCTGTGACACATAGTAAGAGCTTAATAAATGCTTGTTGGTGGGTTGATATAAGTCTCAGAGATTTTTCTTTGTCTCTTTCCACATTCTAAATATGCATTATTTACTGCTAATTTATGTTTCACTACAGTTAAAATCTTATAGTAATAGAATTTCAGAGCTGAAAGAAACTTAGACAAACTAATCCAAGACAGCAGAAAGTAAGAATCCTTGTATCAGATTGCTCTTTTCTCTAAAAGATTCATCCTGTTTTTCCGAGAAAACTTTTTTCAATATCACCAAAGACATATCCCAGCCATAAAAGCCATATTCTTGACTTTCAAGTTATTAGAATAAATAAATACATATTAGTTAAATAAATATGAAACTAATTTTATTTTTTTCACATATTTATTTTACTGTTAAAATCAACCTGATTTGGTAAAAAGTGAAGGGAAATCCAACATTTCCTAATTAAATGTAGAGTTATGTGATTGGCTTTTTAATTCTGAGAAGCTTGAAGAAGTACAATCTTCATTTAGAATTTGGGACCTTCTTTCTTCTGTTTGCTATAATCCAAACTAACCACATTTAACTTGTACCAAACAGTAAGATTCAGCTTGTTCTAAGGTTCTGGGCTATTCTTTTTATCTCAACTGACATAAGAATTGAGCATTGCCAGTTTTATAATGGAGAACAGCAAAGGGGAATTTTTGAGATATTATTCATAGAAACCATCATTTTAGCTTTGTTATCTTCAGTGGATGCTGTTACTACCCAAAATAATTCTCAGTATGGTGGGAGAGTGAAATTAAAAGAGAGTGGAAGAATAGAAAAACAGCTTTCAAGATGTACATTAATCATAATCAATCAATAAACATTTATTAAGTGCCTACTATGTGCCAGAAACTATACTAAATGCTAGAGATATAAAAAGAGGTTATGGTCTAGCAGAAGAAAACATGGAAACAAATATATAAAATAATTTCTATATACATCGAAAATAATATAGGGAAGGCACTGGAATTTAGAGGGGTTAGGCAAGGCTTTCTGTAGAAGGTGAGATTTTAGTTTGGGAATTAAAGGAAGCCAAAGAGTTCAGTAGAGTGGAGGAGGGAGAGCATTCCAGGCATCGGGGACAGCTGGAGAGAATGCCACTAATTGAGAGATGGAGTGTCTTGCTCATGGAACAGTCAGAACGCTAGCGTCACTGCAGTAAATTAAAAAGCCTGGAAAGGATTATAATAATCTTTGAAGGTCAAACAGAACATCTTGTATTCACTCCTGGAGGCAATAGGAAGCCATTCAAATTTATTGAGTTAGGGGTATGACAATATCAGACTTGTGTTTTAGGAAAATCACTTTGGTAGCTGAATTGAGGATGGATTGGAATGGAGAGAGACTTGAAGCAGGCAAATCCACCAGCAGGCTATTGCAATAAGCAAGGCGTGAGGTGATGAGGGCCTACGCTACAGTGGTGGCAGTGTCAGAGGAGAGAAGGGATGTATGGAGGAGAAATGTCGCAAAGGTGAAAAAGATATTCCAGAAGTTTTAGTGTAGTTTTAACAGCTTAACTTTTTTGAAAATCAGTCATTTCTCTCATAGTTATTTATGTACTCTCCAAAACCCTTCCCCATCCCCAAATTAAATTTTAAGCCCATTGAGAGTGTTACTTGAATCTATATTAGTACCCAGGGAGCTGGAACAAGTGTCTCACATAAAGTAAACTTTGAAAAATTGTCTAAATTGAATTAACAAAGTCATGACTAAGATGGAACAATTGGTGTTGAACCAGACTCTGAAAAGCATTCAGATTCCGTCAGCAGGTCATCTTCCTCCCATACTGTTCCCTGGCCCAGTCCCATCATTTCCTTTTGATAGCAGCCTTTCCAGCATCCCTAGGTCTAAGTTTTCCTCCAAAATTCTCCTTTCTTTCAACCTGTCCTGGGCTTATTTTGTGGTGCTTGTCCCAGGTCTAGAGTCTCCACATCAATAAAATAAGGAAGGAAGGTGGAGGAGGAAAAGCAAGTCATTCATATTTAAATTACATTATAGAAACAGACCTATATTAAAAAATATCAATTTAAATATAAAATTTTCATAGCAGCTTACTATATCCTATGTCTACTTTTAATAATACACACATACCATATATTTAAATATAAACACATCTATATTGTTGTGATCCTGGGCAAGTTATTGTTGGCTTCAATTTCCTCATCAGTAAAATAAGCTGGAGAAGGAAATGGTAAAGCACTCCACTATCTTTGCCAAGAAAACCCTAAGTGCAGTCATAAAGAGTCAGACACAACTGAGAAACAACTGAAAAACAAGAACAACAGCACACACATATATATACTCATTATATACAAATATTCAAAAAAATGCCTGTAGGATCATAGATGGGATAGGATCTTAGCAATCCTATAGTCCACACTTCTCATTTACATATGAGGAAACTGAAATACAGAGAGGTTAAGTTACCAGCCCAAGGTCAGACAGGTAGTAAGAGGCAATAGGCATTCTAATTCAGGTGCTCTGACTCTAAAATTCAGGTGCTCAGCTCTTTTTCCACTGTACCATACTATGCCCCACTACAATGGCACTGAGTTTATTCTAGTTTTCATCAGCAAAGCAAGAAATGAGAAAAAAAAATTTACTCCTTTGTATTCTAATTCACAGCTTGATTTTTCAGTACATGCTAAAACATGTCATATCCATTGAATCCACCTACATGGTAAAAAATTTCCCTAACCAGGACCTTACCAGATCAGTAACTGCTGATCCTTTGATCCTTTGTGGTTAAGTTGTCTTCTTTTTCTATTAGCACCTAGATTGTCATTGAGCCCTATGACTTCAGGACCAGCATGTTAGGCCATAGCTTTTCTATCTATGATACTACTTCATTTGGTAGCCCCTAGCTCCTCTCTCATTGGCGGAACTGAGATCCATTTAGAATCGATGAAGACTGAATGTTTGTCCCTTACTTTCAGCTATTGACTATGAATACTATTTAGTTTTCAGCATGCTGTACAAAAAACAAAACTCAATAAATATTTTCAGAACCCCTACTACATGTGAAATACAGTGCTTAGTGTTAGAGATAGAAATATGAAATGAGACACAGAACATAGGAGATGTTTTATGATAGGGGAGACCTGAACATTGGGAACCTAAGGAGATAGAGGCTTCAGGCAAGACAGGAAGAGGGGATTGAGGGATACATATATACATACATACATATTCAAATATACATCTATATATATATATATGAGAGAGAGAGAGAGACAGAGAGACAGAGACAGGCAGAAAGACAGAGTCAGAGAATAAGAGAGTGATGAAGAGAAACAAAGAACAGAAACAGAAAAAGATCTAGATAACTACAGAAGGACGAAAAGGAGGGATAAGAAGGAAAGAGAGGAGAAAGAGAAAGAGGAGAGAGTGAAGGAGAAGGAAAAGGAGGAAGAAGAGGAAAAGGAGGAGAAAGAAAAAAGAGGAAGAGAAGGAGGAAGAGGAGAAGGATAAAGAAGGATTTTTCTAGTCTTCATTTTGATTCATTTGTAACAAAATGATTCTTGTATTGCCAGTCTCCCAGTATATAGTAAGGATCAAATGAGAGTGTGTATGTGATGCAGTTTAACACGACCTAAATACAAGCTATTCTCTCTCCAATTTTATCTAACTTGATCTTTGTTGTTTTGTTATTGTTGTTTAAGATATCACAGCAAGCACAAAGCAACGAGTAATCTTAAAACATGCTATCAAAAATAAGAATAAAATTGAGTACCATGCATATTTCAGATGCATGCTGGGCAGAATGACAAATGGCTGATGATATAGATGATGACATGGAAGTCTTTGGCTTTGCAAAGGGGTCTGCAAATATTTTTCACATGCTTGGAATACATGGACTTCCAGCTGGTAGACTATCCAAGAAAATTCTAAAATTAGATACCTGCTCTAAATTAGTAACAGAATTTTAACAAAAAGGGATGTCCTTGGCAGCTTGCAGCTCCTCACACAAAAGGCCCTTCATGATGTGATAATCTGACATCATCATACTGTCTGTTAGAGCAAAATGAGTATGAATGACTGAACTTAAAAAAAAAAAGTTGCAATCAGTTTGCATAGTGGCAGCTATGTGATTCACATCAATTGTGCCAAAACAGCAGCAGCATGAATGTTAAATTATTCACCATGTTCACAAACTGTCAAATGGGGCAAATAACTAACTATTCAAAATAATTACAAAAAGATCAGCACAGCTGTAATTTATTTTCAGCTTGCATTAGATATACTCCTGAAACCAACAGTCAATGCAATGACACCAATGCTTCTCCTAGATAGAAGGCTTGGATTTACATGTTATTCTGTCTAAATCGGAGTAGAAAGCTAAAAATAATTAGTTCATTTGTCCTTCAATTTGTTCCTTTCCTGTGATTTAAAATTAGCAAAAATGATTTCAGATCAGGAATAAATAGCAAGATGAAGTGAATGCTCAAGTGATATGCTGATGACAGGCTCTCTCTGTGTAGGTTGCCCCAACATAGAAAAGGGGAGGGGGATGAAATAAACTACTTTACAACTACAGTCCTCCCCATATTTGTTTTTATGGAGCCAGATTCAAACTCTTATCACATCATCCTATTCTCATGCAAACATATACCTCGGAGTATTTTTAACTCTTTACTGATAGGCACACTGACTAGTTGACTTGGGCTGTGTAAAAAATATTTAAAATTTAAGTCTGAGATCCTTGTTTTATAGAATCAAAAGTCATTTAACCTTTTGGAGTTTCTATTTTTTTTTACTCTTCGAAATAAGGATGAGGTTATATGTATGTGTACATGTACATAAATATACCTAGCTACATATACATAGGCATATATAACTCATTTGAAAATATTGACTAAAGATGAAAATTCTATAGTGAGACAATTCTCCTTGACTGGTGTCCTTTTTTAACAAGTGCCAAAAATTTCTCATTTATAAATATTATGTAACTATACAGTCCAACGAATTCTGTTGAACTCTTCATATCATATTTATCATAAACCATTAAAGCATAAAGTGAATTTATTATAAAATAATTCACAACACAATAACAGCAGGATATATTCATAGAACACTTTGACATGTGCAAATATCCTAGATATTAATAACTAATGAGTTGTTGTTGTTATTGAACAGCAACTAATAAGTAATGATTGGCATGAGAAGCAAGGTGAGAACAGGTGGAGAGCCAGTCTTAGGCAGAAAGGCCTGGGATCAAGTCCTACCTCTGATAAGCAGTGGCATGGAACCCTGGATAAATCATTTAAGTTTTCAGTGCCTCAGGAAATTCTCCAAAACTATAGATTGCAGACCAGGTAGTAATTAGTTTTGGCAAAGGGAATTTCTCATCAAGAGTTACTAATAAAATGAAAGAGAGAAAGAGAGAGAGAGAGAGAGAGAGAGAGAGAGAGAGAGAGAGAGAGAGA
>NW_020954608.1:22950602-23060258 GCF_900497805.2 Vombatus ursinus
AGAGAGAGAGAGAGAGAGAGAGAGAGAGAGAGAGAGAGAGAGAGAGAGAGAGAGAGAGAGAGAGAGAGAGAGTTCTTTTTATTTCTAATTTTTATTTTAATTGATTAAAATTAAAAAAAAAACTAAATGAGGGTTTAAAATATATAGAAACAAAATGTTCAGAGATCCATACTGAGTTGTCTGAGTCTACTTGAGGGTCATTTTTTTATATCTCTGCTAAGGCATATTTTCTAGTCATTTAACTGACAAGTCAGACTAAGTTTCTGTCTGATTCCTTGACATGTGAATTTGACACTGAGATCCCTTGTATGGAAACTATTCACAAGTTTAATCAGTGGCAGAGGAAGTCAGCTATCTGATTGGCCTTTAGAGATTTTTTTTTTCCTATTCCATAAAACTTGTGAGGACCAGACTTGCCTTCTGCAGAAACAAAATGGGAGAAGAATAGACCTTAGTGCTAGAAGGGACCTTAAGAAACCATCTGATCAAGGCTAAATGAGGATGTCATTATCCCCATTTGTTAGATTGAGGCAATGAATCCCAGAGCATTTAAATGACTTGGCAATCTTACAAGTGGTAAATGATGTACTAGGGACAGAATCTCAAATGATCTGCTTCCTACAGCTAGACTTACCAGGAACCATCCCAGGTTGAGCACACTGAGAATTACCACTGTCTTTAAAGGTCACTTAATACTAATTTGGGGGGGGGGGAGGAAATGGAAAGGTGGCTAAATTCAGGAAGTCTTTTCTAAAATCAAAGCCTCATAAACTCCATTAGGGTAGGGATCATACTTTGGCTTTTGTCTTAGTGTCTACAGTTATAATTGCTGGTACAGTGCCTGGCATATAGTAAGCTTGTTGAACAGTGCTCATTGAATTGAATTGGAACAGACTTTTGAGATTCTCTGGTCCAAGTCCTCCATTTTACAGTTGAGAAAACTGATGCCCAGTGACATTAAAAGATTCAGGTTGTACAACTGGTAAGCAGCTAAGCCAGGATTCAAACCTAAGTTCCTTTGATCTCAAGTCCAGTACTCTCACGTCTGTTTAGAAGGGTTTAGAAATATTAAATTTGCTGTGTCTCCAAAGGAAAGCATAACTTTAATATTCTAAATTTATATGATCTCCATAACAAAATTGAAAATAACACTCCCTTTCCTTTTAAATATCTATATTAAATAGTCTCAGATAGTCAGGAAGGGCTGCATTAACTATCACCTTGACATTCCTCTTTACCAAAGGGCAACATGATGAGTGGAAAGACTTGTGTTCAAGTCTCAGTTCTGATCTTATTAACCTTGTGAACATGGGCTTGCACTACCTGAACTTCCAAGAATTATTGTGACCAAAAGACTTTCTGACTTCCCAAAGCTAGATAAATGGGAGCTATTAAGGGTATTTAATAGTAGAAGAGTTATGGGAATTTCTTTTGACTTGCTCTCTTTCAGGGGCAAAGACACACATATTTGCTGGGTATCAGGGTATTTTATATCTCTTCAGATAGATATAGGCCAGGACTTACATTTCATGGGAGAAGGGAAGGAGAAAAAAAAATCAAATTTTCAGCTTTCAGGAACACTAAACAGATTAAAGGATATTTATAGAATTTCACAGATATTTATCCTCCCCTAAGAGCTGAATCTCTTGCAACATGAAGGAGATTGCTATGGAGTCATTAAAAGGATTAACCCAAAGTGCCCCAACTAGTGCCTGGGGCACTGAGGGCCTCTCTCCTGCTCTGAGAGCTTGATTTGCTCTTTTCCTCTTAAAGTGACTGGGCACTACCTTTGGGTTAATTCTTGCTGTTTGTCTTGAGCTAGCTAGCTTTTACCTTCAAGGTAAGCCCTTTGTTGATTTCTAAAGGAGACAGCTTGGCTTGGGTTTCTCTTTCTTCTTCCCCTTTATATTCCCTTATCTGGGGGACTGTTTGTGTGGGTGTGACCATGCCTATTCTGAGACTCTGATTCTCTGTGTATTCAACCATATCTTTGCTGCAGTCAGAGCCACAGATACTGGTAAAGTCTGGGCATTATAGGATCACAGATTTAGAGCTGGAAGAGACCATAGGAGTAATCAAGTCCATTTTATAGTTGAGAAAACTGAGGCATTGAGAGGATGTGACTTATTCAGTGTTATACAGGTAGTAACTAAATACAGAATTTGAACGTAGACCTTCCTGACTTCATGCCCTATGTACTACACAACACATTGGAAAGTCCTGGGAACAACTAACATCCCTCTACATTTCCTGACATCTCATATTATTCTTCTTCATTCATGCTCCAAAGTGAATTATTCTCTGTCCTCTGAACATGATCTGTTCTTTACCATCTCCCTGGAGAATTCTCCCTGCCTACCTCCTCACCCCCCTTATCTCTTGAATTCTCATCCATCTCTTAAACTGCAAGTTAATCACAATTGTTTCAAGATGTTTCCCCTCTAGCAACTTTTTGCTATGATCTACAATAGCATTTTATTTTATCCATCTCCAAAACATGTATCCATGCCATAATAGATGTTACAGTTAACTGTATATGTGTCTTATTCCTTAGACAGCAAGCCCTTAATTTCTTCAGGAAACTTGCTTATTCTATCTAAGATTCTCTCTGTTCTTTCTATATACTTATTAAATAGTTGCTAACCTGAGTGGATCTTTAAGAAGTTGAGAAAGAGATGCTTATACTGGGTTTATGAAGCTCAGAAAATGCTGCAAGAATTTTTTTTTTAAAGTTAAGAAAGCTAAATGTAGCAAGCCTCTTGCATATTTCTGTGTATCTGCATATCTCAGTCATGGTCTTAGCTCAAGTTCACCTGCATAGGTAGGCCACTGAAGACCAAAGTAAATCAGGCATTCTTGAAAATGGACTATTGCCAAACTGCAAAAGATGATAGCATTTTTGCTTCACAAATTCTAGGGAAAGTATATGAATTCATTTCCATATGATAACCATTGAGGATATAGATGATCTGATAGCATTAGTAGAACTGGTCTCTAGTTGTTAAGTAAGTTTGGTTGGCCTGGGTTTCACCAGCACTCCAGACAGTATAAAACCATGACTTGGAGCTAAAAGGAAACTTTGAGATGACCTAGTACTAACTTTCTCATTTTTATATATAGAGATACTAACTGGAGGGTAGAGAAGTTTATTGACTTGTCCAAAGCCACAAAGATAAAAAGTAATAAAGGCAAGATTTGAACCCAGTTTGACTGATTCCAAATATGGTATTCTTTTTGTCCCATATCATCATCACCATAGCAAGAATTTATATGGCACTTTAAGGTTAACAAAGTTATCTTTAAAGTTATCTTAAAAATTATCCTCACAAGAACCATGGTGGGGAGGTGCTATTATTATTACTATCCCCACTTTACAGATAAGGAAACTGAGGCAGATGGAGATTAAGTGACTTGTCCAGAGTCATATAGCTAATTAATGTATCTGGCTGGATTTGAACTCAAGTCTTCCTGACTCTAGTTCCAGGGTTCTACCCCCCATACCATCTAGCTACTTCTGTTCCACATTACCATGGGTTGTGACAAATCAGATTTTATCATGTTTGACGTGTTATTCATCCTATCTTGTATAAGCATTTTTATGAATACATTCTTGAATCTTGAGGATAACAAGGAATCTATATGGTGTTGTCAGAACGCATTTTCATACCTCTAGGAAATTTTTCCTATTTAACATCAGGAACCTAATATTTCATTTGAAAATCTAAGGCCTCAAAGTATGGTGGAAAGAATAGCGAACCTGGAATCAAGAGACATGATGAAATTTGTCAGCTGGTGGTCCTTTATTTCATTGACTCTATTTCCTTATGTAGAGATAATCCTCAGAATACTACAACGTTCTGCATGAGCAGAGTCACACAAGATTTTGGCTTAATAGAATCTACAAGAAAAGGCAGAAAAGAAAGACTATTGTCCAGACTATGATATGCACTCTATTAAAGTACTGAATGAATTCCCATAGAGTTGAATGTGCATGCTTTTCAAATTGAATTCAATTCAACAGCTAATTAGCAAATGTCTATTGTGATTATAGCATTATGGGGAAAAGAATGATTTAAAAAAATCAGTCTCAACATTAGAGGAACATGTAATCTAGGTGTAAAGGCAAAAACATATATAAAATAAAAAGAAAATAAAGGTACCATCATAAAAGACTGAAATATTTTATATTTAGTGCGTAACCTTAGAGAAAGATGACAGATTGCAAGATGAAAGGTACATAATTTTCTCTTTCATTCTTTTGCAATATGGATAATATGAAAATATGTTTTGCATGCTTTCACATGTAGAATTGATATTATATTGTTCGGCTTCTCAGTGGGTGGAGGAGGTGTGGGAGGGAGGGACAGAATCTGGAACTCAAAATTTAAAAAAAATGAAAAGAATGTTAAAAATACATGAATAATAAATATTAATTAAAAAAAAAGATGAAAGTGACCACAGAGTCTACCAAGTACAACTGTCCCATTTTAAAGACAAGGAAACAAATGAAAGATGGTTCAGTGACTAGCCCAGAGTCATATAGTTACATATTAAATGTCAGAAGCAGTACTGGAACCCAGTTTGTCTGACTCTACAATGTCCTTTCTCTGGTACTTTGCTGATTTGAATGTATTCAAAATGGCACAAATATTAAATGACATGACTCAAGTCTATAGCTGTCCCATGTGAAAACTTTGACTTTTCTTTTTTTCAATGCATACCTCTTCTGAAAGAAACCAGGTTAACTCAAGCCAACAAGCATTTGTTAAGCACCTACTATGTGCCAGGCACTGTAAGGAGCTCAAATTCCAATGGTGGTGACAGTGTATCAAGAATGATGAACCTATAAGATATATATGGGGTAAATTGGAGTTAAGTATTGAGGAGGCCCAGACAGACCACTTGGAGAAGGTAGAATTTGTGCTGGGTCTTGAAGAAAGCCAGGGAAGCCAGGAAGCAGAAATGAAGAGGGAGAAAATTCAAGGCAAGGGGTGAAAAGGCACAAAGTCTGGAGATAAAGTATCATATGCAAGAAATAGCAAAGAACATGTCTAGTTGTATATCTATTCAAAGTGTCACAGAACTGATTAACACTAAACTCTTCCTTAAAGAACAGACCAACATTTAAATGAAAGATAATGCTTGAGTGCATATTTAAAGCCTTTTTAAACACAAATCAGAGAAAAATAAGAGGAAATAATTAGAGAAGTGAACTTGATATTTGACATTGTTAAAACATTAAGCAAAAATAAAATGCTTTATGTTTTTCTCATGCTCTTTTCCCCATCTGTAATCCATGCCTTCATTTGAAGAGAAATCTAAACCTTCTGGCACTTCATGTTTTATTCAACATTTATCCTAAGGTGCCTAATTTATACCAAAAGACAGAAAAGGCCCAAAGAATAGCCCATGAAAGGAGAGAAGCCTTTAAGGTTATTATGCCTGCTCTTTGATCTTAAATTTTAACTCCAGATATTTGGTATCAAAAATCATTAGCGATTACTACTAACAATTGCTATATAAAGTAAAGTTTAAAAATTAAGAAAAAAGTGATAAACATGACTATGCTAAATGTATAATTAGTAGCCCAGGAGAAGGATAAGTTGTTTTTTTTTTTTTTTTTTGTCTTAGTTACTTGTAAGAAAATGTACGTGACAAATATGCCCTTTTCCAAAGGGGAGTGGGTCGTTTATTCTTTTGTTGTATTTAGATTTTGCATAGCAAACCATATTATGATGAATGAGCACTGACATATAGCTAAAACATTCCCATGAAAATACACATTACGGACTATATACAATTCATTTAAGAAGAAAAAGTTCATACTGTTTTCTTCCTTCCTCAGGCACTCTTGAATATTTAGGCAGAAGTTTCAGTCACCTTGAACACCCTTTTAAGCACCACTAATGAAATAAATTATGTTTGTTGTCAGATCCCCCACTGGGTGGCGTGTGGGCCTTCATGCTTGTTCATTTGTCACCCTCCAATTGAGTAATGCCTCCCATATTACACAGGCCTTTTCCTTACAGCTGGTAACTACCCAAGTGGAAGTTAATTGAGTCATTGGTTTCCCCTTGAATCTGTGAATGTTTGGGGATTTTGAGCCATCAACGCTGCATGTAATAAGGCATTTAATGCTTACTCTACAATATTCTTGCCCCATTGTGAAAACCAGAAGAGCCTGCTTTGTATTCTACTCAGATACAAATTTAGGGGCACTCTTGTTCAGTAGAAATAAGATAAGCAGTTGGAAAATGATCAGGAAGTACAGAATAAGGTCAAGCTTTCAACTGTGGCCCTGGTAAGTAGCATTTTTCCCCCTAATATAGAATACTCTTCATAGCAGTGTTCTTAAGGCATTTCAAAGGATTTTCATCAGTCTCTTATTATTAATTATATTATAAATCTCATTTTGCTTTTAATGTGCCCTTGGTAAGGCATTATAATGTGGTATGAAGGGTAGAGGAATTGAAAGACTTGTTTGTTGTCCCCTCTCTTTGTTTATGAATATATTTCTTTTCTTTGCTGTGCCTTGATTTTTCTGTCTTTAAAGTAGGGAGGACATTACTTCTCAGAGATATTGTGAACAAGAGAAGATAAGCAAACAAACCTTATTTCAGAAGAAAAGAATGATGACACCAATGAGAAACATTTTTAATAATGTCCAAAAAAATCTCCTTTGAATCCATTTTTCTATCCTCAAGAAGAACTCTTCTTAAACAACTAGATAATAATGAACAGAAGAGAATACTTGGGAGGATAGTTACTTTTTTTTTTTTGCCACAGGAGACATTTAGAGTCTTCTGTACATACCTTACAACCTATTGGGTGAGGCAACAGTCCTAAGAGATAAAGTAGCAATAGCTATCAGCTTATTGGAGGAATAGTCAGGGAATTTACCCATGCTTGGTATGACCATTGTAGCATATAAGAATGTTGGACAACTGAATAGGATAATGGAAGAAAATGGAAAGAGTAAGATAACTTACTCTCTGCTTGATAGGGGGCCTTGTAAAGATTAATGATCTAATTTCTAAGAACTTAGATCCTTAGACACCAAGTTTGAATGTTATTATTAGTTTATTGTATAGCAAATTTCCCCTGAGAGCACCCCTGAAAGCTACCTAAGAACTTTCCTTGTTTAATTTTCAATATGTTATAGGTGTAATTCCTCTCGTATGTAAGGGGGATTTAATTGTGTAATGACATTTGGGAAAGCAGTGAACCAGCCTCGTGTAGCTCGAAGTCCCTGAAAAAAAAAAGGTTCTTTTAAATATTTGAGAATATTTCAATGTTCAAGGGGAAGAGGTGAAGACATCTATCACCACATGACAAAAAAGTTTAAATAAGACATTCTGTTCCCTGTGTCCCTGGAGAATAGGATATAGGACAGAGAACATAAATTGAGAGTGGTGCTGCTGAGAACAGGAAAGGTGTCAGAAATCACACATTTCTCAGTATGTTCCTGTATAAGAAAGTCTTTTGAGAGAAAGAGCTCTAAGTATACAAGCAGAGCTCTAAAACTTTTTTTAAGAGAAGAACCCTGGCATCCACACACCTTGTAGAAAATTTAAAAATTTATAATAAATATACAAGGCATAATTCAAAAGCATATGGGTACATATACTCAAAACTACAACTAACTTTCATTGTAGCAAGTTGTCCATTCTAAAAGCCCAATATAAATAAATAGAAAAAAACCTATAGACATAATAGTGAGTGACTCTAAAGCAGGGGTGAGGAACCTGCAGCCTCAAGGCTACATGTGTCTTTCTAGGTCCTTGGGTGCAACCTTTTGACTGAGTCCAAGTTTTACATAACAAATCCTTTTATTAAGGGGATTTGTTCTGTGAAGTGTGGATACAGTCAAAGGTCTGCACTTGAGGACCTAGAGGGCCATATGTGGCCTTGAGGCTATAGACTCCCCACCCCTGCTCTAAAGTTTCACATAGCAAATGGAAAAGTGTATATATAATATCATAACAATGATATGAGACCCATATATTAGGACTAGAAATTCTGATAATAGGGTTTTTTTCTAAACATTTCTTGTGGTATCAGCATATTTATGCTCTGGAAAGGATATTTGATATATTCCTCAATAATCTGAGCAAGTAGAAAATACTGATTTTTTTTTGGCATAAGATTCCTAAAAAACATTTAGTTCAAATTACATATTCACTCTATTTCTAATGGATGTGGCATTTGGGGAAATAAAGATTTAGACCCAGTTATCATTACCTCCAATTATAAGGATGTCATTTAAATATGCTATATGCATTAAATATACTGCACAGATTCCTCTTCTCTTATCTGCTTTACGTGTGAGGTTTCTTCTCCATAGGGCAATAAGAAAGACAATGGAAATGAAAGCAGCTATCCTGTTACAAGGTTAATTTGTGAATGATAAATGAGCATTTTAGAATGAACTGCAGAGGTTACCATTTAAACAGGTTTTGGCAGAGAACCAGTTCTCTCTCTTCTGTGGTGGTTAAAAAAAGAAAAAGAAAACACCAGAGAATATACATACCATTGCCCCAAAATGTCTTTTTCAAGAGTAATGGAAAATTGTAAATTCCAACAAAGATAATACTTTTGATTTTGTCTATAATTCAATAATCATGTTACTTGTACTGCACTTCTCACAAAAAAGTTAATCAGTTAAAAATTTAAAGAATATATATCTTTTTAAACATTAAGAGAAACATAATAGGACCAAACAATTTAGAGCTGGAAGAAACCAATTGAATCGAAAGTATTTCGATTCAATTAAATAAACATTTACTAATGGCCACCAAGTGCAAGGCAATGCATTAGGCACTGGGCTATAAAAATGAAGCAGCACCCCATACCCATGAGTTAACAATTTTTTTTTTTTGGTAAGGATATATCATGTACACAAATAAGTAAATACAGAGTTACAGAAAGTAATGTAAAGACAGATCACTAACAACTAGAGGCAATCAGGAAAGGTTTCCTGTAGGAGGTAGTATCTAGGCTTTTTTGAAAAAAAATGTTAAGGATGTTAAGGGTTGGAAGGAAGGAGGGAATAATATACTCACTGTGTATAAGACCTCATGCAAAGGTATGGAGGAAGGAATATCACCATTGAAGATTTTTTTGAGTATGAAAGTTACATGGTCAAATCTGTTTTAGGAATACCAATTTGGTGCTATCTAAAGGAAGGATTGGAGAAGAAGGAGACTGGAATTAAAGATGCTAAATAGGGAGCTATTTTGATTATTCAAGTGAGAAGTGATAAGGGCCTTAATTAGGGTAGAGGTTGTGTGAGTTGAGAAAAGAAGACAAATTTGAGATGTTGTGGGAATGGGAGGTAGAATTGAGAAGGCAATTGATTAAATATCAGGAGAAGGAAGAGAGTCAAGATAGAGAAGAAGAAGTCTAGAATTAATTTGAAGTCTATGAACCCAAGTACCTGGAATAATGGCGATGCCATCAGTAGAAGTGAAGAAGCTTAGAAGAATAGTTTTGCTTTTTTTTTTGGTGGGGGGGAAGGAAGAGATAAATATGAGTTCTGGATTTTTTGGGTTTGAGACATCTATGGGGCACCAAATTTATTTGATAATCAATTGCTAACTAATATCATCTAATCCAATACTCTTATTTTACAGATGAGGAAAATGAGGTACTGAAAAGTGAAATGATTTTCCAAAGATCACAGTTAGGGAGTGATAGAAGTGAGATTGGAGGAAATGGCACTATTTACATTATACCACCCTGCTTTTTCTTATAAATATTTTGTAAAGTTTACCCACTTTTTCAGACTTCCTATTCTTAATCATTTTCATTTCTTTGCATAATACTACTGAGGTGGTAGAGTCTAAATATGGTGTTGTTTCAGGATATTCCAATGAAACAAGAGCACTGAAAAGGAAAAAAAATCCACTCATTTAGTGCAAAAAAAACCCATTAACATGGTCATTTAAAATTCCTTTATTGGACTACAGTAGTCCAAAATATTAAATTCTCCTCTCTCCTATCATCCTGAAACACATATACTTCCAAAATATTATTAGTACTGGTCTGTAATGGTCCTATCTTCCCCACTTCATTGATTTGAAATTAACATCTTTCAGTAACTTCTGAGGAGAGTGGGAAGAGGGAGACCTCAAGAGAGTGAGAGCAAGGTTCCCAGATTATCCAGAAGTGAGAAGGTATTTAAAAGGTACTTGCACTGTTCATGTTAAGAGGAAGCCTCTGTCATGGAAAGTATATTCTACAGAAGAAGAATAGAATATGCTCCATTGTTAACCATCTTTTTTACTAACAATGGATCAACAAAAGCGTATCCAATTTAAGCTATATGGATAATAGAATTTGAGATGCCCAATATTATAGCCAAGACTCTAAAACTGATTATTCAAAATATATAGAGATGAAAGTAATAGGCAGGCATTTTATTGAGTTACTTATGACTTAGGATACATACACATAGAAACATATCTATATATAGATATATAGATATATAGATATAGATATTACTTAGAGAAAATGGTGCTTCAATAAAATGTTATCAGTCCAGTTGAAATGACTGGATCACTGTCAGGAGATTTATGTTTAAAATTATAGGATTTTACCCTGTCTCCTATATGTCCTAAAACCAGTTTGATACAACCAGACCTGAAGGGGAAAAATTCTATAATGCTGGCTTTCCTTCATTCCTATTTCCTCTCAATTTTCAGCATGTGAAAGATAAATAAATGACTCAACCCCACCCCCCCAAAAAAAATCCTGGTTTTTTTTATACATATCTGTGTGTATGTGTATAAAAACACACACACACACACACACACACACAGAGAGAGAGAGAGAGAGAGAGAGTTGGTTATGGTCCTTCACTCTTGAAGAAGACCAAAATGACATCACTATGTTAGAGTCAAGTTACAATGCATCTGACTGTGACTGATTAGACCGATATGAGCTTGGAATGCTCTACCACAGGTTGGGCAAAAACAGTCCATGTGAACATTTAGGGTAGATTTTCTAAATTTGGGAAATCTCCTGTTTCTTTTGAGCTACTTCAATTCTGTTTTGCTCACAGAGCACAGCACCTTCTCTGATGAGAGCATGCTAAGCTGGCTGGTCCTGTGCCAGTGTCTTCCATGTCATATAATTAATTCCAAAGCTCTTTTTAAAATTCTTTTGCTTGATAATTAATTAATTTATTTTTAGTTTTCAGCAGTCACTTCCCTAAGATTTTGAGTTTTAAATTTTCTTTGAGCATAGTTCCAAATTGCTCTCCAAAATGGTTGGATCATTTCACAACACCACCAACAATGTATTAGTGTTCCAATTTTTCCACAACTTCTCTAACATTTATCATTTTCCTGTTTTGTCATGTTAACCAATCTCATAGGTGTGATATGATACCTCAGAGTCATTTTGATTTGCATTTCTCTAATCAATAGTGATTTAGAACATTTTTTCATATGACTACAGATAACTTTAGTTTCTTCCTCTGAAAATTGTCTGTTCATGTCCTTTGACCATTTATCAATTAGGGAATGACTTGTATTCTTATAAATTTGACTTGGTTCTCAATATTTTTTTTTTTTAGAAATGAGGCTTTATCAAAGACACTGGTTGTAAAAATTCTTTCCCAGCTTTCTGCTTCTCTCCAAATCTTGGATGAACTGGCTTTGTTTGTGCAAAAACTTTTCAATTTAATGTAATCAAAATTATCCATTTTGGATTTTGTAATGTTCTCTATCTCTTGTTTGGTCACAAATTCTTCCATTCTCCATTGATCTGAAAGGTAAACTATTCCTTGCTCTTCTAGTTTGCTTGTAGTATCAGTCTTTATATCTTAATCATGTACCCATTTTGACTTTATCTTGGTATAGGGTGTAAGATGTTGGTCTATGTCCAGTTTCTGCCATATGTTTTTCCAGTTTTCCCAGCAGTTTTTGCTAAATAGGGATTTCTTATCCAGAAAGCTGGAGTCTTTTTTTTTAAATCAAATAGTAGACTAGTACAGTGGTTGACTGTTGTGTCTTGCATACCTAACCTATTCCACTGATCCACTATTCTATTTCTTAGCCAGTATGAAGTAGTTTTGTAATTCCAAAGTTCTTAAGAGAAACCTTGAGATTGTCCTGGTTACATGAGGATTAAAGAAGGAAATGCATTCTTTGAGATCTTGGAGTAGTAAGAGAATAGCAGTCAAATGCAAAGAAAACTGGAAAGAAAAGAGAATTAGTCTTCCACATAGAGTAGCCAGAAAAACTAGCAGAGAGATAAAAGGCAAAATTTTCACAGCTCCTTAAAAAAACATCTGAGTAATGAGAAGAGAATCTCTCTCTTCCTTAAACAATCCTCAAAGGCATCCTTTTTAGTGCTTCCTCATACTACTAAAAGGGGTCATTTTAAGGTAAGATAGGGTAAGTTGCATGGCCTTTTCACCTTATTAAAATGATAGAAAGTCAATATCTAGCCAAAAATTGTGGATCTTTTCCCTATGATTCATATACTACTTTGAAACTTCTGGCTTCCTGGAATTATAAAGAAAAACCTCAAATTTCTTAATAATTGTCAAACTGCCATTTTTACTAACCATAAATGTCAGTAAAAGCATGTTTGTTGATTGTCAGCAACACAGGTGCCTGATACGCTATTACACTCTTGAATACTTGCACTTCACTTTTTCATTATTTCACTTTTTTAAAAAGGATGAATGATTTCAGTAGTAATAAAAAGCTTTTCCATGACTGTTACTTATTTCCTATATCATCTATTATATATATTTTATCTATAGCTATATCTATATCCTGTCAATGAAATTAACCCTTTATTAGAAAGGTTCTACCATATTTTCTGTTATGATTTTTACCCTAATTCTTGAAAATTATATTTGAGATCAATTTTTATTGAATTTTACTGAAGATATCTGAGATTCCACTAGGGCCTTTTCCTTCTAATTTATTTACAAAGATCCTCTTGGGGTTTCTCTTTTTATCTCTCTTCAGCAAATGTCACATTGCATTCAATTCTCCAGTCTTGCTAAAAAGTGCTCTTCTAAAGTAAAAAGGGGAGAAGTGCCTTCTTAATATTATTTTTCAGATTCTCTCTGACTTTGAGCCAATAATTAAAGCCTATGAAGCTTCTGATCCCAACATATGTTTTATGTGTTCTTAATATATGTATCATTCATTATTAGGCATTTTTTTCTTTCAGTCTAAATTTAACATATGGCTTATTTCTAAACTTTATATTAGAACACTGACGTACTTTTAATGGTCTCAATGTTTTCTAATTTATATTTTAATATCTTAAAAATTTTGGAATTAACCAAAGTATTTCCTTCAACAATATAAATTGTCACCCAATAGAGGTTTATCTAATTTATATTAGCATCAAATATTTTATCTATTATATATACCTTTGTATATAGTACCTTAGTTAATAATTCTCAGATAGATATTCACAAGTAAGATATGTGAAGTCCAAAGAAAGGGAAAAAATAACCCATCAATATGTCTAATATATTGTTGTACATTAAAATGTGACAAAATGGAGGATTTGAGTTCTAATTTATACTTACCTGCTACTTAAAATACAGCTGCTAATGACTTCTTTGAAACATTTCCCCTACTCACTCTGAGCACTGAATATCCCCAAGAAGATCTTAGTTTCTTTCCATTTAAGTGATCTATGTAGCCCTCTTCAGCCCTAGCCTTCTTAGCTCTTTTTTCATAACATAGAGGAAAGAATTATTTCTTGAAATATTCACTTAAAAAGTTTCAGTTGATCCAGTCATACAAATTTCCTAGAATTAATTGTAACTATCATGTTTTGGCATTGATAAATTGTCTGGTTACCATTATAGCCAAGCCCTTTCATTTATTCCTTTCATTTAACAAGTACTTATTAAACATTTCCATTGTACGAACACTGCTAAGTGTGGGGGCAGATACATATTTGGGATAAGAAATATTCCCTAACTCATGAAGCTGGTAGTTTAGTAGAAGGGAAAAATAGCAACTTTACTTCACAATATTGTGCCAGTATTTTTTCCAACACTGAAATAAATTATGGAATACCCCAATTTCTCAAGAATCAAAATTGAGATTCATGCAAAGGAGAGACTCACAATTGGCAAAAATAAGCAGCAACATATCAACATCACTGAAATGAATGAAAGACGCAGCTTCAAAGAGCTTAATTTGATATATAACCATCAAAAAAGGTGGGCCAGTCATGTGTTAAAAGTGAAGGATAACAACAGATGAATAAACTGAGTGCAACCCAGGTATTCATGGACTCCTAAGAGATCTAGAGAAAAGTCTTCTAGCACATTGGATAAATTCTTTCTTCTCTGTTTTTATGGGAGGATACCAACAAGATTTATATAGGAAGAGAATTCGAAAAATGGCAAATTGCACAATTTCTGTCACTACCTATTCAGTGAGATCACAGATATTATCAATTGAAGAACACGTGACAGGTGCATTCCAGATATGTACAACCAAATGTATGAGGCCTAACTTAGGTGGTGAAAATTAGGGAAAGCCTCATAGAGGAGATGACACTGTCTAAAGTCTCATTAACAATGATCGTTGAACATTTTTTGGCTTTCAGTGCTTTAATAGGACACAAAATTTCACAATATGTAAAGACTAATCTTGGATTTAATGTCACCTAAACCATTACAAATAGCTGAGTTCAGGTTGAAAAAAAAAAGGTCAAAAATCTGCTTTGCGAACAATTACTTATAGATTAATTTATTTTTTAATTAAATTGATTGGCCTACTGTTCTGTAAATGAAATTTGAAATAAAGAGAAAATCTAGCCTAGTTCAAATTATTAATTAATGATAATCCATCTCCATAGTGTTACTGTTCATCACATTCCACAATAACGAAATTTCCCTTCACATATTTGGTTTCTTAATGGGGAAAGGCTTTATTTTCATTTTTATTAAAGTGAACAAACTCGTGGCCAATATGAGGATGAAAATAGAGTGACTAGAATAAAAAAAGGAAAATATTCTAATTGATAAAATGAGAATGATCTAAACAACTGCAAACATTTTGTAGACAGAACTGTCACGACTTTTTACATATAAAATTCCATGTATTTGACTGTGTGTATGTATGCATATATATGTACATATATACATATGTTGTATAATTTTTATACTATATAAATATATATGACATCATTCCACTTTGTTTTGTATTATGTACATGTATAGAAAGCACATGTTTATGTAGAGTTATAGTGCTACATTATGTAATATGTATAGTTTTAAGAACAAAGCTTAGCAATTAAAAAATGTGCAATGGTCCCGGAGAACAGCTAATGTAACATAACATCTTCCTCACAGAAAAGAGAGGGGCATTTACTACTGCAGAACATTGCAGAACAGATTCAGATGAGGTCACAATATCAAGTTTTGTTCTTAAAACCTTGTAGCATACCAAATGATCAGTCTACAAGCATTAGCTTTGATATTCTGCAATGCAAATTTTATTTTCTATATAGCTAAATCTGCCTACATTTTTTATACCCCACTTTTACTAGAGATATCAACAATGGAAATACACACACACACACACACACACTTAAGTTTTAGAGGAACACTTTTTAAAAGTAGCTTTATACTATGACCTCAATAATATTAAAGAAAATAACAGTGAAAAACATTGCAACTCTTATCATTTCAGTGATCAGACATGACTTTGGATGCCTGTTTTTGTCTTGGCAGTGAGATGGTGGACTAGCAGTACCAAGTGAGGCATATATTTTTGGACATGGTCAAAATCTTGATTTGTTCTGCTTGACTATACACTTTTTTCTTATAAGAGAGGGCTCTTTCGAGTCAGGGACGTCAAGAGGAAGCTAAAGAATGTTAAAAAAAATGAAAACTGAGAACTGATAAAACATTTTTAAAAATAAAGAAAAAATTAGAATGGCTACAAAAGAGACAATTTGACTTGCAAACAGCTGTCAGGGCATATGGCTCAGCTTCTGAGAAGGAAAGGAGGTAGGAGTGAAGTGATCACATAAAGAAAGCTTCAAGCAGGTGTACCTTGATTGATTGGCAAGAGATATTATGGGGGTGAATAATAATAGAATATTTCAAAATTTTACAAAATACTTTCCTCATACCAACCCCATAAGATAAGTGAAGAGGGTGAATAAAATTTGAGCACACAGGTAAAAAGGATTTAAATCAGAGTAAGGCTCTTATAAGACATTTCATGCTAGGAGAAAGCATAGAGTTAGCACTGATTGAAGAGCCCTGAGCTTTATTTCTGCCTCTGCCTGTAACAGGCTGCATTAGCTTTGCCAAGTTATTTAACTCCATGGCCTTCGATTTTGTCATCATTAAAATGAGGGTAATATCTACCATGTCAAACCTTTTCAAGGTAGAGTAGGCAGCTATCATCATTCCCATTTGACAGATGAGCCATGAAATAGTAACTGATGAAGGAACACCATGCATGTGAAAATTGTTTGGAACATAAGTATTATGGAAATTAAGTAAGATCTCACTAAATGCCATGAAGTCAAAGAATAATTTTCTATTGGTTATAATGTTTTAGGAAGTTGTAGCACAGTGGATAAAGTGATAGTCTCAGAGTAAAGAGGTTCAAGTGGTCTCTGACACTGTATTTGAGAACCTAGGCAAGTCATTAAAAAAAAAAAAAAAAGCTCTTTCCCTACTCCCCCTTACTGTGCCTGTCTATTAATAGACAAAACAACATAATCTTATTTACTCTTATAATGTATACTGATTTTCCCCCCTTAAACATGGCCACCAGGAGTTAGCTAGAGATAAACAGAAATTCCAATGAGGTCAGAGAACTGAAGCCGTCCCTGAGTGATAGGAGTTAGTTTAACTAGGTGTTCTGAGTTATTCCAATTGCACTTCTAATTTTTCATTGATATAAAATCTTTAAAACACTGGAGGAGGTGTTCTATGGAGATATGGAATTATACTGATCCTAGGCTAAAAAGTGAGCTGTTATTAAAGGATATGACCAATTAAATCTCCAGAGAGAAAGCTGAAAGGGAGGAGAGGGCTATGCTGGAGTAAGGGTTACACCTTAAAGGACCTCTTGTCATTAGCCTTCCCTCTAGCACCCCAGGGAGGAGAGGACAAAAAAGCTTAAGTACCCAACAGCCAATTGCACTGGTTGCAGATATTAAAAGCTTATGATTTGTGGAGCAGGTGCTGTTCTGCATTAGCAAGAGGGAGTTGACTGACAGAGAGTTTCCTATGTTAGTAAAATTACAGGTACAGACAAAAAAAATATTCCAGAACCAAAGATCAAAACAAAATCTTATGTATTCTCTTAATTACATTATTTACTGGGGTACAACACCCAATAGGGTTAAAATTAATGATATATTTGAATATGTTAATTTTTTAGTGACATTTTATAATCAAACAGAAATGCCAACAGTTATTTATGAAAGAAAAAAAAATGAAGCAACAGACTGGCTATTCATTAAGGGAAAAATTATAATACATGTCATAGGAAGTTTTTGTCAAAAAGCATTTGGAAACAAAGCAATGGCCAATAATACTAGCAATGCCTGTGTGCTGCCAATTCTTATAACTCTTCTCATTTGACTTAGAATATCAACGGATCTGATGGCAATGGTTATTGCTATCCTACTTAATCTCAGTAACTTATCAGTTTCAGAATGAATGGCTTAATAATAATTCCTTCTATATCTTGACTCTGCTTAGTAAGTCATAATTTTAGCATACCATTCAAGGTAGCAACTGCAGATACCATTATATACTACAATCTAATATACATCATTTGCTAAAGTACAGTAAAATTTATTCATAAGTTAAAATAAAGATACAAGAACTAAGACTGGTATTTTTTTTAGGCAATTGGGGTTAAGTGACTTGCCCAGGGTCACACAACTAGTAAGTGTCTGAGGCCACATTTGAACTCAGGTCCTCCTGACTCCAGGGCTGGTGCTCTATCCACTGTGCCACCAAGCTGCACCTAAGCCTGATGTTTTCTAAAACTACTATGAAGCATGTAGTTTCCTATTATAACTTTTAGAAATCTTTAGACCAATGGACAAAATATGTACAGAATATATAATGTCATATTACATATGTAATTGATATAATATATTTATATTTATAACAAAATAGTCTGTTCATCGATATGGGATATATATGTAACACATATATACATATACATATGTGTATATATGTACACATATATTTATGCAGTTACTTATTATATATGTATGTATATGCATTTATATAAATGCATAACATAGAAACATAATTCCTCTTACCATTCATTATTTAAAAAAAAATTTTTTTTTTGGCTAGGCAATGTGGTTAAGTGACTTGACCAGGGTCACACAGATAGTAAGTGTTATGTGTCTGAGGCTGGATTTGAACTCAGGTCTTCCTGAATCCAGGGCCAGTGCTCTATCCACTGTGCCACCTAGCTGCCCCCCATTCATTATTTTTTAAATGAAACCTAATTATTAAAGGCAAGTATTAAGTCCTGGTGGTCCCAGGATGATATACCTTTCATGTTTAGGGGGATGTATCAAACCAGCTAATTCAGATACATAGTATGCAAGGCAAAATTATTATACTCTTCATTTCCCAGTAGTGATATCTGTGTTTAGACTTGGAAAATAACAGTTAAAGAACCATCCATTCATCCATCCATTCCTCCAACTTTTATTATGTGTTTATTGCATACAAGATGTTATATTAGCCAAAGGTGATACAAAGATATACACACACACATATACATGTATGTGTATACATATATACATACATACTGTATGTACATATATATACATAATATATGTACATAAATATGTGTGTGTGACATTTATGTCAATTTCAAAGAGTTTACTCTCTAAAAGAAGAGGGACATTTTTATCCAGGCATCAAGGAGGAAAGGCAAGATTCTAACCCAGGTTCTCTGCAACATAATTTTCTTTTCACAACACTCATCCATTATTTCAATAAACTTTCATTCAACTAACATTCCTTAAATACACACTGTGTGCATAATACTATGCGTAGTAATGTAGTCTAGTAGAGTCAGAAAATCTGAAGTCTGTCCTTATTTGCATTCTGTGTGACCCTAGGCAACTGTCTTCAACTTGCTGGATGTTAGATTTTTATGTATAAAATGATAGTTTTGGAGAAGATGACTTTCTAGGGCCCTTTCAACTATTAAACTTATGACATGATATGAAAGAGAGAAACACAAAGGATAACTGTGCTCTATGCTATGAAAAATTATGGGGGGAATCACTGTGGGGATCTGACAGAGACTTAGTTCTGCAGGCATAATCTTCAAGAACCAAATCACCTCCATGCCACATAAGATACTGGAATAGGACACCAACTTGGGATTGAAGATAGGGCTTCTTGGAAGAGAGGGCACCTGAGTTGTAGCTGTGAACATTAATTAAATGCCTATTGCATGCAGAAGATTGTACAAGTTTCTGGGGAAGATGTAAAGTGAAGATAATACAGTCTCTGTTAAAAAAAATTGCAGTGTAACATGAGTATGACACAACCAGTGATAGCTATAATACACAAAATGACAAAAGATGGGGGAGAGGAGAATCCATTCTATGCATGGAAGTCATAAGCAAAGGAAAAGAAACAGGAGAAGGAATAATGATTATCAGAATAGTGAGTAGTTTCATTAAGTTGGAAAGGAAAGTATATAAGCGGAGGTATATGAGATAGAGCTGGAATGATAAATTGGAGTCAGGTTGTGAAGTCCCTTAAAAGTCAGTCAGGAATCCAGGAAGTGTGTAGAAAATGTGGCCCCCTTGAAGGTTATTTACCAAAGGAGCAGCACTAATATGAACAGTGAGAAGATTACTTAGGCAACAGTATGAAGGTTGGATTAGACCCAGAATGGGCAAACTGGAAGAAGGAAAAAGGGTTAGGAAGCTATCATGTTTCATGAAATGTAAAATGTGGGGATTTGATTACATAATATCTAAGATCTCTAACAGCTTTATGCTATAAAGTAATCTAGATAACAAGAGATGAGAATTTGAACAATGTTGTTGTATCTGGCATTTGTCACGCCATAGTCAACTCAAGAGAAGCACAGCCCACTAATGACTCTAGTTGTCTTTCCCAAAGGATTAGTTGCCAACTAACCAACACGTAACTGCCTAAGTGCAGAGACAAGGGGAAACGCAGAAGAGCTCCTGATAGTCCAAATGTACTTCCTGCTCTGTTCCTCCAATACATACCTAATTTTTGTTCCCTGCTCTATCTTCCCAAAACTCCACCTAAATTTGCTAATAATGACAGTATAATTTGAGTTCATGAACAGTATAAATGCATTTTTTTTCTAACCTTTTTATGGTAACACCAAGCAGTCCTATCAGAACAACATTTTCATTGCTACTGAGCTTGAATGTTCTCTATTCCCTCCCTTGGCCTATATGCACTTACTACCCATATGGACTACCTAGATTATAAGCAAAGCTACTATTATGCTACAAGAATTGTAATAGATGAACACATATATCCAGTTTTATGCCATAATATGAGCCCACATTTATCCACCTAAGCTTTAATTTAGGTACCATTTTAATTTGGGTAGACCCAAGACAGAGATTCTTAACTTGGAGTCCACAGCTCCCTAAGAGATCTATGCACAAATTTCATACATGGATGGGGAAAAATCCATATTTATTTGGATGCAATTGACTTTCTTAGTAATCCTGTTTATTTTATTTTAGGCATTTAAAACCATTAGAGTAGGGGCCTATTAGGTTTTACCAGACTGTCAAAGAATCCATGATATAGTAAAAAGTGTACCCCTGACCTGACCTAAGGCATTAACTAGTCATTAGACATCCACTTAAGCAAAATTCTTAAGCTGTTTCAGGTACCCAGTAACAGTGCAATGGAAATATAGAAAGAAATAGAAATGTTTGCCAATGGATTCATTGGGTTATGTAATATATTTTACTTGATTTGCTAGAAGAAAAAAGCCTTACTCTCTTCAGCATCTCCACTACAAATTTCTGTCATATTAGTATTCTTGATTCTCCTCAAGTGGTCCTTCAGTCTCACTTGGGTGTTGATCTCATTTAATCAATTTAGAAACATATCCTCCACTGTCATCTTTTAAGACTGGCTATAGAACTTCTCATTGGAATTTTTTCTTTTTTTCTTTGAGCTTCCTCCTCCTCCTCCTTCTCTCCCTTTCTTCCCCTCCTGTTTCATGACAACTACTGTGTCTTTATTGTGGATGCAAGAACAGACTCTGAGCTTCCTAAACTAAAGACTGTGCTGGTCATCAGTCCTGACACTTCCTTTACTTTTGGCATAAAAAGAGTCTGCCAGGGCACAGAGAGGATTTTATATGTGAATGACTTGGGGCCCAACAACAATGAGGGGATGTGTCCCCTGAGACCTGATGAGGAACCATAATCCATCTGACTCTGTGAAGGCAGAGATGGCCCAGGGAACTTCTAAGGAGAGAGCTGGGACTTAAAACCTGGAGTTTTAGGTGAGAAGAGGCAGAGTTTAAGCCTGGCCCCACTACATACTGGAGATATGACTCTGAGCAAGCCACTTAATGTCTCAGTGCCTTAAGCAATTCTCTAAGTCTAAAATTATAAGGAAGATGCTAGTCTGAGTTGGCAGAGGGAGTTTCCTAATCCAGAAGTTTCTTTTCCTTACCTTCTAAGGCAAAACAATTTTTAAAATTTTTTTATTGATTTATTTTGGTTTATCAACAATCACTTCCATAAGCTTTTGAGTTTAAAATTTTTCTCCCCCTCCCTCCACAAGACAGCATGCAATCTGATATAGGCTCTACATATATATTCCTATTAAATATATAGTCATGTTGTAAAAAAAAAATTAGAAAGAGGAACCATAAGAAAGAGGAACAAAATGAAACAGAAGAGAAATAAAAAAGCAAATAGCATGCTTTGATCTGCATTCCAACTCCATAGTTCTTTCTCTGGATGTGGATAGCGTATTTCATCACGAGACTTTTGGAAATGTCTTATGCTGATAAGAGCTAAGTCTATCAAAGTAAGTCATCACATAACGTGGCTGTTACTGTGTACAGTGTTCTTCTGGTTCTGTTCACTTCACTTAGCATCAATTAATACAAATCTTTCCAGGTTTTTCTGAAGTTCGCTTGCTCATCATTTCTTATAGCACAATAGTATTTAAGGCAAAACTATTTGAGTTCTCATTTCATCATAAAATGATGATGATGATGATGATGATGATGACACTTATAAAGCCCCATATTATGTGCCAAACACTGTGCTAAGCACTTTTCAAAAACTATTTCATTTAATCCCCTTGACAACTCTGTAAGGTAGGTGCTAGTATCCCCATTCCTCATTTCAGGAAACTGAGACAAACAGAGATCAAATGACTTACCCAAGGTCACACAACTAGTGTCTGAGGTAATATTTGAACTCAGATCTTCCTGAGCCAGGACCCAGTGCCCTATACACTATACCACCTGGTAACAAGATGATTATTTTATTAATTACAAGGTATCAGAATATTTCTGTCACAAATAATTCAAAGTAAGCTTTTTTTTTTTTAGGCAATTGGGGTTAAGGGACTTGCCCAAGGTCACACAGCCAGTAAGTGTCAAGTGCTTGGTCTGAGGCTGGATTTGAACTCAGGTCTTCCTGACTTCAGGGACAATGCTCTATCCACTGCGCCACCTAGCTGCCCCAAAGTAAGCATTTTTCATAGCTGAATGAAAAGAGCAAGGGAGGCAAAAATATGGGCAAGTCATTTCATATCTCTGAGTCTCTGTAAAATGGGTATAATAATAAATTTGCCACTTTATAGGACTGTTATGAGAAAGGCATTTGTAGATACCTTGGGGGCTTGGTGGAAAGAGTGATGACTTGACCTGGAGTCAGAAAGACATGAGTTCAAATCCTTACCTGGGACACTTGGTAAGTTGTGACCTTGGGAAAGTCACTTAACCTGTGTTTGCTTCAGTTAATTATAAAATGGGAATAATAACAACACCTACCTCACAAGCTTATTGCAAAAATCAAATGAAATAATTTGTGTAAAGGCACAGTGCCTGGCACATAGTAGGAACTATATAAATGTTTATTCCCTTCTCCCTTGTAAACTATAAAGTGATTTATAAATGTGTTATTATTTCTGCAAACAAATTGAACCCATCATGTGTAGGTTGTGTAACAGTTATTAGCCTTATGCAGTTTTTTCACATATTCACTTCACACTTAAATGTTGAAGAAAATCTGTAGGAAGAAATGTGGGAAATATGTGGTTTTTTTTGGAGAAATGGTCCCAGATAGAACATTTTTTGAATCTCTTGTAGAATTTATCCATTTGTTTTTAGCATCTGGTTATCTTTCTAACTAAAAAAAAATGCTAGGCCAATTATATTTTATAGGTAGCAATTTTATTTTTATAGTTTAAAAATTGGATCATAAAAGAAAACAACTGTGGTTACAACATTTTGAAAGTATTTTTTAGGATATAATGAGGTCAGACCTCCACAAAAATTCTCTGATGCTTTGTTGCAGCTTATACGTGACCCTTGATTGTTGAAGGCTATCATAGAAGAATGAAAGCTCTGGCAGCTCCTATAAAGCTGTAAATGGTTCAAGCAACAGCCTGGAGACTGCCAATGCCTTCACCTTTCAAAGATCAGCCTAGTTCATTAGAATGATGATCTCTCACAGAAGACTGGCCAAAAGATGTTGATCCATGAAATGGAAAAAAAAAACAAAACAAAAAGTACAAACCATACGGTATGATGCTCTTATGCTTCTGTAGTGAAGATGACAGAGTAGAATAATAGAGGCTAGCGAGTGCTAAGAAACATACAATTCTTAGACTGTCTGCAAACATTAATATTATTACTTGCATTCTGAACATGTGCTCTTTCTCCACTGACCAATGCATCAACATCTTACTGCACCAGCCAAGTTGATTTCATTATGTACTCAAAAGCAGGAAGAAATGTCTTGTTGTGGAATACTTAATCATCTTACCATGTGGAATTCACAACGTACTTAAGCAAGGAGACCACCATGAGGACAATTGTAGGTTAGGACAAAATCTATTACAGAATATAAAGCAGAGAAATGCTATTTAAAATAAAAACTTAAGATCAAAGTAAACGCAAAATATATTGATATTTACCTTCAGTCATTTTTCAGTCATGTCCAACTCCTCATGACTCCATTTGGAGTTTTCTTGGCAAAGACACTGGAGTGGTTTGACATTTCTTCCTTCATTTAATTTTCCAGATGAAGAAACTGAGGTAAATAGGATTAAGTGACTTGTCTAGGGTCACACAGCTAAGTAAATGTATGAGGCCAGATTGGAACTCAGGAAGATGAGTCTTCCAGACTCCAGGTCTGGCACTCTATCCATTGTGCCACCTCCCTGCCCTGCTAGTTAACTACTATAGTCTAAAAGTACATACAAGGGAAGAGGATGAAAATTATAATGGAAAACATGAGCTAAGAGGTCAACAGTTTGTGCAATACTTAAAAATTTCATGCCTGCTCATTTGTGAAGATTTCCTTCAAAAAGGAGAGGTAGAAGTATTAGTGACAGAAAATACTGAATGATACATCAATAAAAAAATTAATATCTTAATGGAGAGAATAAAAGACATTTTGGAGTTAGCTATCTGTGGGTAGTTAGATCACTGACAGATTAGAGCAAAAATTAAGAGAAATTCCAAATTATAAGAGAATAATTGTGAAATGTTGTGAGTGATTAAAGAAGCACCAACCAGAATCATTTACAAACCTGCCAACTCCAAAATACAAAAAAAAAATTAAGGACATAATCAAAATATTTAAGAAAAAGATGAACTAATGATATAAAGCAATCATCACAACATGGAGTGTAAAAGTCTCAAACCTGCTTTAATTAAGCAGATCTTTGATGATCTTGCCAGTTGAGGACATTTAAAAAAGCATAGCAGTTTAGAGTACAAGCTCATTTTTAAAATATTACTGAGGTTATTGGAAGACTATGAGTAATATTGTCTGCTACAGGAAAAATCAGTTGGGCGGGAAAATAAACCTACAAATACAATCCCAGGATAACTTGGAGGAAAAAAAAAACAGATTCAAAATGGATTACTATCCCATTTTCACTGGTGACAAAAGCAAAACTGCCACATTTGGGTGCAACTGATATGCTACCTGATCTAAGATGATTAGCAATGATATTTAAGACTATGAAGCTGGAAAATACTGGCTGGTTCTAGTAAAATACAAACAAAAGAAACTTGGCTGGAAGTGATACAAGTACTCAGCCATTCAATAATGGATTTTCAAGATATTTATTTAGTTTATTCTATGTGAATGCCAGACAGTAAAGATGAACAAGGGACTTTGTCTAGAATTAAGAGAAAAATATGCTTAGATCATATTTAGAAGATATATAATGCTTTCAATGATCTCAAACTTCTCAGTGTCGCAAAAACCCATCTCTTCCATATCAATACTCTCTTGGCTATGTTATAAAGTTGTGAATCATGCAAACAAAAACAAAAACCAGAAACTCAGATAACAACAATTCTCAGAAGTATCAAAATTATAAATAATTCCAATGGCAATGGAGAGTTGTGAGATGGATGTAAACTAAAAAGAGTAAATCATCTAGGATAACTTAAATGGGAGAGGTGATGTAAATGACATTGAAGACACAGATGGTTATCAAAGATGATTTGGTACTCTATGGATCAAAAAAGACGACATTTTGATGGTCCAAGTTTCACACTATGTGCTAGTTTCTTTTGTTGGAACTGAAAGATATAGGACTTTTTAGCCTCTAATGATTAGATTTATTTAAAGGAAATCTACTTATAGGAAGGTGTTCAAGTTACTCTGATAAAGCAGCTTCTACAGGGTAGGATCTTTTCGAGTCCAGGAAGATACTGGGGCTTTCCTTGTGTGTCTTTTATATAATTTACATCATTTGTCCTTGACAAAAGCCTGTCTAGATGCAGCTGTTGTGGTCATATGGGCCAACTATACATTTTGTGGTTTGGGTCATTAGAGGAGTTTTCTAGAGTGTTTAATCTGAACTTGGAGGAAAAGGTAATATAATGAAGTCACTTAACAGACATCTCTTGAAATAACCCTTCACCACCTTTTATATATTCCTCCAATATAGATACCTCTCAAATATGCAAAGTATGGCTTCAAGAAGTAAAGGTTGTCAGATGTACACGCAATGCCAGATTTTTGTTTAATTTGTTGATTGATTTTGCTGAATTGTTTGTTTCATCATTTTATTTATTTATTTTTTTAAACAAGGATAGTACTCTGGAAAGATGAAATAAAATAGAGAAATGTGGGCCATGTAAACACAAATATATGAATACAAACCTATTACAATGAAATAAAAAAAATAAATTATGGTTTCAGTGACACTATATGCCTCTGGTCTAAAGATCAGCCTAGTTATGTTGTGAGATGTTCATTATCAGATCGGTCATAGGTAATAAATCTTTTGAAAACAGAAAGCCTAGAGGGCCATCTACTTAGTAAAAGAAGGGCTGTGATCTCCCTTAGCAGAAAAGGCACCTGCACTGACAAACTCATAGATTCTTGAGATGTTGAAATACAAGAAGAAAGGGCTTCAATGAACGAGGTAAATCTTCTCTAGAGGATTTGTGGAAGGATGTATACAAGAAATACGGAGAATGAATGTGAGACTTTGAGGAGTTTGGCATCGATTTCATGGATAGAACAGCCACAATATTGAAAATTTGGATTGTTTAAATCATAATGAAATCAGAAACACTAATTCACATAGGGGGCAGGTAGGCAGTGCAGTAGATAGAATGCCGGGCTCGGAGACAAGAAGACCTGTGTTCAAATCTGGCCTCAGACACTTATTAGCTATGTGACCCTGGACAAGTAAGTCATTTAATTGTTTGTCTCAGTTTCACCATCTGTAAAATAATCTAGAGAAGGAAATTGCAAACCACTCCAGTGTCTCTGCCAAGAAAGCCCTAAATGGGGTCAGGAAGAGTTGGACATGACTGAAGCCACTGAACAATAACAAAATTTCACCTGGCCTAGGATTTAAATGGTCAACAAAAAGCTTTATATCCTAAAGAGACATATTAATAACGATAGTAGTAGTAGTAGTATTAATAATAGTAACAATAATAATAATAATTAAACATTTTCCTGGTAGTAATAGAGCAAACTTTGGAAGGTACAATATAGTTTGCATTACATAAAAGTGGCACAAACTTTCATTTTCAGACTTGTAAATGTGGTTACAAATATGGTAACCACAAAAATGGTTTCAAATGAAATGAGAATGATTTCTAAAAATGTCACCAAAATTGAAATATTAAGAGGAAGCACAGTATTATAGAATCAACTATGGCTTCAGTGACACTGCACGCTTCTGGTCTAAAGACCAGCCTCATTATGCGGTGAGGTGTTCATTACCAGATTGGTCATAGGTTATAAATATTTTGGAAACAGAAAGCCTAGAGGGCCGTCTACTTAGTAAAATAAGGGCTGTGAGATCTCCCTTAGCAGAAAGAGCACCTACACTGACAAATTCACAGATTTTTGAGATATTGAAGTATAAGAGGAAAATCAAGAAAATTCTATAAACTTTATGGGTAGAAAAAACTCATATTTTCCTCATGAAAGTGATTAGTCAGAATAATGGAGGCTATATCTAATGATTGAAGGATACACACACACAAACATGCACACACAAACAGTATGCATACATATGTGTATATATGTATGTGTATCTTCTCTCTCTTTGTATACCTATATCTATCTTTATATTTATTGATAGAAATATCTGCCTGTATGTACCCTCTCTGGCTCTCTCTTTATATCTAAACATACCATATGTATGTATGAGGATCCTGGTCATTCCATACAGAGAACAGATCTCTGTATATGGTAGATATTTAATGAATTTTTGCTGCATAAGAGAAATCACCCCCATAAACCTCACAAGGTACAGAATTTCCATTCTATTGAAAAAAATAGTCTCATCTTCTTACTGCATAGAATAAATGACAAATATTAAGGGCTAGTACTACATTGGAAAACGTGCATTGATGTCAAGCTGTCTCTCAAACACAAGCTTGGACCATCGAGATTTACTATCAGCATGAACTGACTAGAGTTTCATTTGACTAATTAAATAGATAGGTACTAACTATTCTATTCACTTTAAACTATCTAGAAACAGCCTTAGTTACTCCTTGTCAATCATCTAAATAATTTTTCCAACCTTATATCATCTTTACATACAACACTTTAGGTCGGGAAAAAAATGTTTGTATTTACAATTCATTCTAGTGAAAGAAAAAAGCTAATACCCAATTCAAGGTATAATTTCTCTTAAATCATATCCCTAAACCTTTAAAAATTATTTCCCTAGTTTCATCTCCACCAAAGTTACAAGACCCTACATGTTTGCTTGTAACTTTCTCTTAAAGCTACCAGTGTTCACATTTTAACTGGAAGAGAAATTTATTGAAGTGTCATTAGGTGAGCCCTTCACATTCTTGACCACCCCAATTTGACAGATTAAAAAGCACAGATACTTTTTTTTCTTTCTTTAGATGTGTTTGGAGCATGCTCCAACAAGCAAATCTACTCTATCCCAACAAAAAGGAACAACTAAAACACCTTTTGTTTTTAGTTTATGACATATAGTCAAGAAAATATTTCAAAAATATTTTTTGCAGAATTTAAAACATTTAAAAATGGTCATTAGTTTGTAGTTATTTTTTTGTGCATGTGGAAATATTTTGCTTGATAATCAAAATTAAATTTTAAGTCTTTAGCCAGACAAAAGTTGGGCATTTTTTTCCTGCAGATGTATGAGTTCTCATAAATATAACATCATTTATAGTTTAGAGACAAAAAACCTTTCTTTAAGCATAACAGTTTACCAACATATTTCTTTGATGTGCTTTAAAAAAAAACTGAATTAAAAAAGAAATTTTCATCTGGGGTGAATTCAAAACAGTTTGGTAAGGATCATAATAGCTTAGTGTTCACTCTGTTACGGAATAATGTTTTCCTTTCCACCTTCTACCTTCAGAGAAAAAAAGAATCCTCCTCATAGCAGTTGGTGCTTCCCTTGTTACATGATATGGGTCACTGGGAGGCCGCATTTGGCTGGACATCTGTGATTCCAGCTTCAACCTCATATGGAATGGGAGACAAGCATGTCTACATTTGCCAAATTACATGTACTGTGTCCATTGATTCAATTCTCCCCTTTATGGCATGGAATCAATGTTTCCTCATCCAGTGAGAGAATGTGCTTCTCCCTACTTGTTTTTGCTAAGGAGTTGGGCCCCCACCACAGTTCCTACTCTTCTTTGGGGAGTGAAGAATCAGTCCATTTGTCTCTAAAGAACCACTGTCATAACTCTCTCTTCTTGGTGGAGAGGTGATATACTGTAGGTACGGAATAAGGCATACACATACATACACACATACACATTAGATACTGTTAACTCATTTCTTTTGATTAACTCTACTTTCAAGAGAGGGCTTTTTTTTCTTTGAGGATATACTGATCTACATTGGCAGAGGGAATTAATATAACAAGAGTTCCCCAAACTAATGAAAAAAATATGATTTGATTGTGTGTGTATGTGTGTGCATTTTATACAGACAAGTGATTGTATTGCTATGAGTTTAAAGAATAACAATAGCTTGAATACTGATTAAATATATACATCATGTTCTTGTGAGGTAGATACTATAGCTATTATTTAGAATGTAAGCTTCTAGAGGGCAGGAATTGCATTTGCTTTATCTTTGTAACCCTGGTGCTTAGCATGGGTTCTGGTACATGCTTAAGTACTTAATAAATACGTGTGGGTCAATCATTCCCTTATATTACACATGAAGAAATTGAGGCTTCTAGATCAAGTTGCTTAAAGTGATACATTTAATATGTAAGTTTCCCCTGGCAAAGAGAATGGGGAGTTCCACTCAGAGTTAAGAAGACCTGTGTTTAAGATCCATCTCTGACACATCCTGGCTGCCTAATACTGGCTAAGTCATTTAATCTCAATACTCCAGATATTTCTTTAAGACTATAAGTTATGGAGCAGGAGTCAATCTGCTTTGGTAGAGGAAGTTTCTTATGTCAATGAAATTATCTCTGGTTTCATCTATTATTGCATGAAATTAGATGTGATTTTATACAAATATGCTTGATACCTCCTTGGCTCCCTCAGTTGCCTCACCCTTTTAATTAAAGAGATAGAAATAGAGTTATAAATTCCTCCCTAAATCTCCCTTTATAGAGGGCTCAGAATTTTCTAGCTAACTTCTAATCAGCTATTCATGTATCCAGGCAAGGTATCCTTTAAGGGTGGGGGAGGTTTTTTAACTTCCTTTTGTGTATTGTCTTCCCCCATTAGATTGTAAATTTTTTGAGCACAAGACTGTATTCTTCTTATTTGTATTCTGAGGAACTAGCACAGTGTCTGACAAACAGTAGGAACTTAATAAATGTTTTTTTTTCTTACTATTGACCATATGCATGTGTATGTATGTATGAATGTGTATGTGTATGTGTATATATGTATATATGTATACATATATATGTATGTATTATATATATATATATATATTATATATATATAATCTGTTGTTGTTATTGAGTCATTTCACTCATACCCAACTCTCTGTGACCCCATTTAGGGTTTTCTCGGTAAAGATACTGGAGTGGATTGCCATTTCCTTCTACAGATCATTTTGTAGATGAGGAACTAAGGCAAACAGGGTTAAGTGACTTGCCCAGGGTCACACAGCTAGTAAGTGTGTAAGGCCACATTTGAACTTGGGTCTTCCTGACTCCAAGCCCAGCACTCTATCCATTGTTTTATGCGTATAAAACCCTCTACCAGTGCAGACTGTCATCAGTCTCTTCTCAAGATTTGTGAATGGGGAAAACAAGTAGTTCTTAGAAAAATGTAAAATGTACAAAAATTAGTAAAATTGTAGACTTCTAAATACTCAGGATATTGCCATTTGAAGAATTAAATAATTTTCTTTTATGGAGTCCATGTTCTGCTGTAAATTGAGCTTCTGGGGGAGTATGATTACACAAGTTAAAATCTACACTCATTTCACATAGTATATATCACCCAATTGTGATTATTTTTCATTTTTAAATAGGTAATATTTTCATTCATTTAAAACTCAATGAACACAGTTAACAGTGGCCAGGAGATAATGACATAAAATAACTACTGTGATGACAACCAATATATAACATCTTTGGGGAAGAAAGGTCCAGGATCTCCTATTCTGTCATTGAAAGAACCCTTTATGAATTCCACTGATCACCAGTCTAGTCAATATCATTCCATATCTCTAATTCATCTCAGTCCTATGAGTTACACATACAATCAAACAATTTTTTGTCACACTGTAGCATCTTTCCTAAATTACAACTTTCTCAGAATATGTCATTATTTCCCCTAGGTATTTCTGTAGTATGTATAATGCATAAAAGGACATTTATCATTTTTTGAAATGCAGATGATCACTTTCCTGTAAATTGTAAAAACAAGCTACTACTCATAAAATCATTCAGTATTAGTCATGTACATTTCAAAAGTCTCTAATCTTTACATTGAAACATCCATATTAAGATAGATGAAATAATATAAAATCCACTATTTTGATCAAGACAATTAAATAATAATTATTGTATTTATAAATAAGGAAGTTAATTTCAATAAAACTGATTAAATAGAAAAGTGACCATGAAGCCAAGGGCTTTAGAGAATACTTCTACAGTTTTTGTTAATTAAATGGTCATTGATTACTTGGTAGCGATATTATAGGATGATTCCTTCTTAGGTACCAGGTGAAACCAGATGATCATGAACTTTTTTTCCAAATCATAAATTCTCTGATAATCATTACTTAGAAAACGGAAAACAGGTTAACAAGGACTATAGACAGAGTGATTCACAAAAGAGTAATACAACTGTCGAGTCTAGAAAATATGCAAAATAAAAATATGTTTACTGAGAGTACATTTTCTCTTCATTGTATGGGATTGACCTACACTATAGAAAATATGATTAGTTTAAGCCATAGTTTCCTTATATAAAATATTTTTGTAACTTATGAAAATCCCAACAAATGCAAATTTGGCCTGATCAAGAGAGTGTGTAATATCTTAGCCAGGATGAGGCTAAGAATTTAATTTTCAAGGGACAAGTAGTGACAACAAATACTTCTGTTCTGCTTTCCTTTTGCTTTTCCGAAAATGGTTTTTAGCTCTTCTTTGAAACTTGCTTTAACCGAGTTAATCACTTTCTGCATTATCATTTTCTTATCTGTTAAATGAAGAGAATGGATTGGATGATTTGGAAGTTGCTATCCACTTCCATAATCCTATCATCTTATTATCCTGAAAGGATATGACAATGTGGGTTGGGCTGGGTAAGTAGGGATGGTTAGGATTAGAACACAAATCTTTGAAAAGCAAGAAGATTCCCAATACATAGTGGAACACAATTTTAGCACCTGAACATAACTCCAAAGTCTGACTCCAAATCTCAGGTGTCCTGACTACTTACCCTAATACCCAGCCAAACTACTCATTTGTAAAATCAAATTAACATTGCATTCCCCTTCCTCATAGGTATTGGAATATTACACACTTATTATGTCCAGGGCATTTTGCTAAACAATGGAGATAAAGAAAAATCAAGTGGTTCTTACCTTCAAAAACAGTGAATTCTATTACAGGGACAAAATGTACTGAGGTGAACTCTAACTAATGGGGGAGATCCAAGGTGTCTTTTCAAAGAAGATAATATTTAAGCTGAGTCTTGAAGAAAGACAATGTATTACGAGACCTAGAGATGAGGAGAGAGTGAATTCCAGGCATAGGAGTCAGCTTGTGTTAATACAGAAAGTCAGGAGATGGAATGTTGAGCTTGAAGAATAGTTAGTAATTCAGTTTTGCCAGAATGTAGGGGCCACGAATGGGTATAATGTGAAATAAGACTGAAAAGGTAGGACAGAATAAGATTGTGTGGTAACTTAAAAGCCCAGTTGGTTAATCTGTAGTTTATCTTAAAGGAGATATAGACAGTTAAGATTTTTCAGCAGGAAAGTGGCCTGGTAGAAACCTTTGGAATGTTATTGTGGTAACTATTTGGGGTTTGCTTTGGGAAAGGGAGAGATTAGTTGCAAGAATGCCAATTAAGGAGGCCAATGTAATATTCCAGACACAAGATGTGATCTTAAATAGGGTATTAGATGGGTGAATAGAGAGAAAACAACAGATGTGTATGGGATGTTTTGAAGGTAGAATTGACAAAACATGATGATTATATGGGCGGGATGAGGAAGAATGAAGAATCTAGGATATATCTGAGGTTATAAACTTGGTAGTTATCACTTTGGTTTGGGAGGTAAGGCTAGTGCAGGGATCAAGATGATTACTTGAGAGACCAAAAAGTTATTCAGGTAAAGATATTTAACATGAATCTGGAGATATAATAGTTCAAAAGACAGAGGAAAGTTAGGTAAACATATCTGTGAATTATCTCTGTGGAAATGAATATTGAAACCTATGAGAACGGATGAGATCCCTAGGGAAGAGGGAAGAGAAGTAGAAAATGAAAAGGTCCGGGGCAGAGACTTAGCGGATACTTAAATAAAGGACAGGAGATGGATAAGGATGTACCAGAAGAGACTGAGAAGTAGTTAAAGGGATTGGGAGAGGAAGAGCAGTGTCATAAAAGTCATGGAAGAAAAATATATTCAGAAAGAGGTAGCAGTCAAGTATCCAGAGCAGTAGAGACATTGATGAAGACAAGGATTGAGAAATCCATTGGATTTAGCAGTTAAAAGACCATTAGTAACTTCTGAGAAAGTGATTTCAATGGAAGAGTAGGTTTGGAAGACAGATTGTAAGGGGCTGAAGACCAAGTGGGTGGTAAGGAAGCAGAAGCAGTGAGCAAAGAATACTTTTTTCTACAGTGAATGGGAAGAGAGACCAAAGATAATAGCGAGAAGGAATGTGGGGTCAAATGAAGGTTTTTTTTAAGTTTGGGAGAAATCTAGGCATGTTTGAAGGCTGTGGGGAAGGAGCCAGCAGACAGAAAAAAGACTGAAAAAGTGAGAGAAAGAATGAATGATGGATGCGGCAAGCTCCTGGAAGAATTTTGAATTCTTCAAAGTGACATCCTCAGCAATTTCCCCAGGAGCCAAAATTCTTAATAGCTTTGAGTCCTTCCTAGAAGACCTCAGAGGTTAATGTGCCTTTTTCCCTTAGTAAGTTTTTTTTTTTTTTTTGGCAATGATTGTAACATTTCACATGGTTTTAAGATAAGTTCCTCTTAGCATCTGTCTCCTAGTGAGAAAAGGAAAGATGTAATTAAAAGGAATAGCTCTACCAAATAGGCTGCCAAATTGGTTCCACCTCAGTAGACTGATCTAGAGCCACACCAAAAGTAGAAAGGGAAACTCCTCCTTACCCAGAAAGGTTGCTGCTGTTTTTTAATCTATTGTGATGAGGTGCTTAAAATTGAAATTACTAAGCAATAAGATACTTATGGTATTTTATTTATACAAAAATTGCTGGTTATGTCATGAGAGCTGCATGAAAGGAATGTAAGCTCCTCACTTATTATTCCATTTCTGTGTGTCTTATCTCTTTATTCATTTCACAAAGCCCCTATAACATTTTGGAACATATGATAGGCCCTTAAATAAGAGACGCAATTGATGATTTATTTGTTTCAAGTTTTTGCTTGTGTTTTCTATGGATTATACTCACATCTTTCACTTAGATCTGTATTTTATTCAATATGTCTGAACTTCATTATATGTCTATTTGCCTGTCTCTCTGGTGGAATAGAAAAAGGCAGTGGCTCTTGAATCAAGAATTTTAAGTGAAAATCCCAGTGATTACACCTCCAACCTACATGACCTTGGGCAAATCACTTATCCTTCCTCAGCTTCAGTTTCCTCATCTGTAAAGTAGATGATCTCTTAGGTTTCTTTCAGTTACAGATACTTTGTAGCAGGATGTTCACCTTTTTAGTGTCCTGGACCTCTATTTTAGGTGGCCAATTGAAGCCTATGGATCCTTGCTCAGTTTAATGTTTTAGGTGCCTAAAATAAAATGCATTACATTATAAAGGAAGCCAATTAATTGAAATATAGTTATCAAATACAGTTTTAAAAACAAGTTTATAAATCTTAATAACTTCTGATGTATATGACAGATGTGTATATGTATTTGTATGCATGTATAATATAAGGAAAGAAAAAAAAAAGCAAAACTAAAGTTTTAATTTGATCTTAGTATTCTGATGCTTATATGCCTAAGGATGATGACCTTTGTTCTTTAGCACAAATTTAAAATTTTAAAAAAGCACGTTAAAATTTAATAAGAAATGTCTATTGGCATTGCAGAAACCTTGTACATTTTTCCTCTTACTAATTTCAATCATTCTTTATCTAAGTTCTATTTTGAAAGCCAAATGAGAAAGGATAAGGGAAACAAAGCCCTAGTGACTTTAAACATCTGTTTGAAAGGATCTGAGTTTACTACTGCAATAAAAATGATGTGATATACTGGACTACATTGAACAAAGAAAACTCTGCACCATGCAAGAGCAAGGAAGGGGTTACTGTTTATCCTATTGTACGATGGGATGGAAAATGCATATTGAACCTCAAATTCAAAGGGCTTGAAAGGACTTGGGTAACTTTATCCCTTGCCATCACAAACTGAGATGGCATATGGTTAACATCCTTTTTTGGTGTTATTTTTAAACTTGTTTATGAGATATAAATATAAACTCTTCTGAACCCTATATTGAAAACTTTCCCTGAATGGAAACATGAGTTAAATTGGGCCAGGCCAATCAGCTTCCACTTTGGTTATCTAGCTATTTCTGATGGAATAGGAAAGAGTACTGGAGATATGGAAATCTAAGGGAGCAATGATGTTAGGTTGTTTCTCTTTTCATTTTCCTCTGAGTTTTCCCATGGCAGAGGTATCCCAGACATAAGCAACCAAGATAGCTGAAAAGGGGATTTAAAGAACTGTCAGAAGTTGTTTAGGCAGAGAGGGTGTCTCCACAATTTTCCATGAATCAAATGGTAACAAGGGAATATCATTTTCTGCCTAACTCAATTTCTAGGCCTATAGCATCTAGTGGTTTGGTCCTACTAAATCACAGAAGTATTTCTAAAAGAAAAAAACAAAACAAAGGAAGTAATAAATGTCAAATACCCATCAAAAACAGACCAGGCACTTTATTATTATTTTTTTTATTTTAGTCTCTGTTGGAGTTCTTTGAAAGTATAACAAGTAATCCATCTGTAGTTCAACTCTAATGTAAATCTGGTTTACCAAGCTCCTGTTTTAAAACTTACGTCTCACCCAGATTAGGTAACTGAGGTCATGATACATACAGCAAACATAGACTTCTCTCCATTTCTTTACAAGCCATTTTGTATTTATTTTTAAATGTATATTAAGATGCATAAATAAAATGGGAAGTAAGTATAAACCAGCCTTTAGTTTTAGGGTAAAGAGTATGTACCTGGAACACTGAAACACTAATCCATAAGGAAAATAATTTTGGGCTTCCCAGTTAGATTTAAATGCTCCACATTTTTATTTTCATTAATGATATTCATCACCTATGTGTGTTTGTGTGTGTGTTGGCTCTCCTTAAATGAAACCAAAAGGCAACAGAGAGCTAAAACAGAAGCCATTTCCTTCAGTACTAGGGAAAAACTGAAATTATTGTGATTCATGATATAAAACCCAAATAAAATATTTTAGAATGAATATTCAGATTAAAACTGCTTAATCAACCAATGGGAATGCAAAAATTTTGATGTGTAGCAGTTATGATGATTTCTATCCTCCAAAGTATGGAAAGACATGAACTGATACAAAATGAAGAACCACTCAACAATATACATAATGACTATAGTACTGACCATGGAAAAAACAATAACTTTAAAGAAAAATGCTCTGCAACTAACTGATAATTCTCTAATAACGACAAAGGCTGTTTGTATGGAGATGAGAAAATCCACTTCTTACCCATCTTTTTCTAGTCAAAGGACTGTAGAGATGAGGCATTGCATAGAATTCGAGACTTGGCTGATGTGTTGATGAGTTTTGCTGAACTGTGTTCCTCCTATATTGTCCTCCCCACTCCCATCCTTAAAAATGTAGTCTGAGTAGCAGAGGTGACAGAAAATATATTTATGATGAGGGTAATGCAGAAACAAAAAGAAGAATCAGTAAAAATGTTTGCCAAATGATTTCCATTCTCATTTCAATGCCATGACATCAAACTTTTTAATTTTTATTTTTTTAACAATTCCTTCTGCTTTGTTACTTTTTCTATACCTTGTCAAATACACTAACAAGCATTGTACCGCCATTTTGCTCCCATGAAACTAACAGCAAGCTTTTCATACTGACATGAGATAGGGGGAACATCTGTTCCCCTGAAAAGCACTAAGATATAGGCGTTTGTCATTGCATTGAAAATTCATTCTCTACCTTTAGTCTGTCAACACTACTTCTCTGCAAGGTCAGCACAAGATCTGTTCTGCCTCCTTTATCATATATATTCACTTCCAGCACTTCATTTACTGGGGGTTATGTGTGTGTGTGTGTGTGTGTGTGTGTGTGTGTGTGTGTGTTGGGGGGAAAGGGATGATAACTTTTGGCTCCTGAATGGCTCTTCTGATCATAAGCTGCAGTTTCAAAAGGTCAGACGCTGTTTGCTTAGTTGTGTCAATTTTATTACCATCACCTCACTTCCAGGGTAAAGGGGGCATTCAAAGATTGATGTCTAGTAACATGATGTTCCTACTGAACTCTTAAGGAATTCTTTTCCACTGTGGAAAAGTTCAAGGGAAAGAAAAAAATGTGGGATAGGAAGGCCACAGAAGATTTATATACTGTATTTTGAGGAGCTAATACCTTCACTGTTCCATACAATTTTCTAGTCAAACTTGGGAGCAAAATGAGAGGATCACTTGGTTGCTATAGTATTTTGCAGTTATTCAAATGAGTAGATGAGCCTGCACATGGAACATAATCAATTGCATCTCAATTTTCCATTGTGATTCTTAAAAACAAGCATTTATATGCCTTTGTAACAACTTTTCTTTCTTCCACAAACATTCAATCAGTATTCACTCATTAATCTTTACCACTTTACTGCTTAAAGTCACATAAGTGAATGATGGAACCAAAAACAGAATCCAGGGTCCCTCACTCCTAGCCAGGATCCCAACCACAAAACCACATTATTCTTTTTAAGGTATTACTGTAAGAAAGTCATCTTTATAGCAAAGCCAAGACTCCAGGGATTATCTCAACTCGAAAGGATGTGTTTTTTTTTTTTGTTTTTGGTAAGTTGTGAGCTGACCATCTGTCATGTTTTCCTCATTTCAGAGACCTGGCTTCCATGACCAAGAAAATAGTCCTTTTGAAGAAACTGGATATCTTGGTTTTATCATTTAATAATAAAACTATGAGTGTTCATGGAGCCAGAAAATTGGAGAAAGTTATATTTTTATCATTTTATGTATTTTTAACACTGATTCATCTCAGGATAACTTTAAAATGTAGCTAGCTAATTCACATTTTATAAGTAACTTTGACCTTTTTACCTGGCAAATATTAAAATGTTTTAGTGAGAACATTTTTCTACTTTTCCCCATAGGTATTAGAGGCCCTAGTATACATTTAATAATAGTCAGCATTTGTGGATCACATTAAGGTATACAAATCATTTTACATAAATTCTCACACTTGATACACTAATCTTGTGAGGTAGGTATCCATTTTACAATTTCAGGAAACCAAGTCTAAGCTAGAGTCCCATGGCAAGAGTGAGAGGTGGTTTTAAATATTATCAGTCATAGGTGTTGACCTGGAAGGAAGTACAGAGGTCACTAATACAGCCTGTCAAAGAAGCCAACTGAGGACAAGAGAACTTAAGTGACTCACCCAAAGTTACATAGGGAGTAAGCATCAGAGATGGGATTAAAACTCGGGCATGTTGGCTTTGGTACCAGTGTTCCTTTCATTACAACTAACAGCTTCTAAAGCTGATTCCAAGTCCATTATCTTTACCACTTGGATCCATGGTCCCTTGGCATGTTTCTCCAGTTTACCAAAATGTCACTTTATCTGACTTTATATAAAACAAAGTGTTCATAAAGTACCCGTACTACTTGACTTTATTTAAAACAAAGCATTCACAAAGTGTTCATAAAGTACCCATACTACTTGAGACAATGATGCTTTCAATATGCTATAGTAATATACATTAGATCAAATTTATACTGAATCTTTTAATAAGGTGATTCATGTAATTCAGTATATATTTGTGTTCTTGTGTTACAGGGCTATATTCTGTCAGTATCCTGCTATATATTAAATATAGCAGCATAGTATAATGAACAAAGCTTTATGTTGAACTCAAGGGAGCCCGAGTCTTAAAGGACTTCCTAGTGCACAGAGGGATAAAAAGCCTGAGCCAGGGTGAAATAGCCATAGACCTGAGCATATATAGCTCAAAAGTGAAGACAGTTCCTTTGCTTGAGGAGTTTATGTTCTAAGGTGGAGAGAGGATAACACATAGAGCTGGAAGGAATATTTTGCTTTAGAAAACGGTGAATGGAGTTACAAGGGACTACAGTGATATACATTTCCAGAAGCAATATCAGTAATAGCTATACTGATTTGATTATGGCTACAGCACTGGAATTCAAAGGGTGTGTGTTTGGTAACAAGGCACTAAGTAAGAATATAAAGGGATAGGGCAGCTAGGTGGCACAGTGTATAGAGTGCGGGGAATGTACTCAGGAAGTTCAAATCTAGCCTCAAACACTTACTAGGTGCATGACCGTAGACAAGTAACTTAACCCTGTTGGCCTCAATTTCTTCTTCTGTAAAATGAGCTGGAGAACGAAATGTCAAACTATTCTAGTATCTTTGCCAAGAAAACCCCAAACAGGGTCACAAAGGATCAGACATGACTGAAATGATTGAACAATAAAGAAGATAAAGTGAACTGGGGCCTGACTGAAATAATGGGCCAGGTAAGGCACTCACTAATCAGAACAATGAGGTCAAAGTCAGGAGTTTCATAGATGAAAGGATTAAGACCTCTAGTGCATGGTCTCTGGCCTAAGAAGCAAGACAATTGGTGAAAAGATGGCTAGGAAGTAAATGATGGCATCACTTGGATCTGGTGTGTGTTGCTCTACAGAAATATGGATGCTTGGAGGAGGGATTCCTTTCATGAGAAATAAAATGTGTAATATTTTGGTTACTCTGAGTTTGAGATGTCCAACTTGTAAGTAATTCAAGACTGGAATTTAATAGAGAAACTTGAGCTGAATCTATAGATCATCTCTTTAGAAGTGATAATTGAACCCACAAGATGTGATCAGACTACCAAGGGAGAGAGGGCAAAGAGAAGAGGGGCTAAGGAAGAGCCTTGGAGAACAGCCACGCTTAGTGAGTAGAAAATATGATGAGGATCTAGAAAGGAGATTGAGGTAAGGAAGATCGCTGCTAAACATTATCACTGTTTCAGCCACCACAGAAAGTAATGATGTTTGATCCTTTGTTTTACTTTAACATAGTTTTAAAAGTCCATTTATGGTTGTCCTTAGAACTGACTGCCAGCTTTAGTGCTCGTGATACCCTACTCACAAGCAATAGTATTCATTTGTATTCATCCTCTGTTACCTACCCTTGCTACCATATTCTACAAGCCAGTGTAATATCTAAATTTATCTGTGATTCTCTTGTTTATCTGCATTAGTCTCATTAGATAGCTGTGCTGTTCCTTGTTGGAATTGTTTCTGTTTGTATCTTCAGAATTTCCTTCTTGAGAGATTTTCATATTTTGGACTTGGTTTCCATGACAGAGTTTTAAATCATAGGAATCAATCTATTCTTTTTTTCTGATCCTCTACTCACAAATCATTTAAGACTGTGGTTTGAATATGTACCTAGCTTTCTTCTTGTTGTTGTTGTTGTCATTGTTGAGTTATTTCAATCACCTCTGACTCTGTGACCCCATTTGGGCTTTTTTTTTTGGGCAAACATACTGGAGTGGTTTGCCGTTTTCCTTCTCCATACAGATGAGGAAACTGAGGAAAACAAGGTTAAGTGATTTGCCCAGACTCACAAAGCAAAAAAGTGTCTGAGGCCATATCTGAACTCAGGAAGATGATAATATTATATATAGTTTTTCTGATTCCAGGCCAGGTACTCTATCCACTGTTTCCCCAAGCTTTTCATTGATTCTACTTCAACAAGTTACTCTTTGCAGTCAGAATTTGGCCCCAATTGCATCCTCTCCTGGCTTGCATACTCCAGATATTTTTAAAAATTAAGTATGTTTTATGCTTGAAATAGTGACATAAGAGCAAATCCAATAATGAAGACATGCTTGGGTACAAAAAATAAACTTCAGAAGTACCAAATGTTTGCAACATGGTGAGTGAACCATTGTCCTGAAAGGGATATGGGACACTTAGTGAACTAAATACTTGAAATCAGTTAGTGGTATGATATGACAGCAGGGATCTTGGGCTACTATAAGAGAGATAGAGCTTCTGGGAATAGGTAGGTAATATTTCCACTTACTCTGCCCTGGTCATGCTTCAGCTGGAGTATTGTGTTCAGTTTTGAGTGTCACAGTTTAAGAAAGCCCCTGATGAGCTTGATAACATTCAGAGAAGGACAACTAGGATGAGGATCATATGGAGTAACTGGGTATGTTTAGCCAGAACAAGCCTCAGGGGTCACATGAAAGCTTTTTTCAATTATTGAAGAACTGTTATTTAGAAAAGTGATCAGACTTGTTCTGTTGGGCCCTCTGGAGACAGAGCCAAGAGCAAGAGGCTGAAGTTACAAAAAGAAAATTAAGGCTCCATGGCAGGAAAACAAAACAAAACAATTTGGCGGGGGGGAACTTACTGATGATGAAGGCTGTTCAAAAGTGGAATTGGCTGCCATAAGAGGTAGAAGCTCATTAAGTAGAGACTAGATGATCTTTTGTTAAGTAGGTTATGATGGTGATTCCTTTCATATGTAGGTTGGACTAAAATGCTACTGAGATCATTTCCAACTCTCAAATTCTGTGATTCTATGAATTCAATAGTTGTATTTTACATATATATGTATATATACACACAAATATATTACAACAAATATTGATTACATTATAGCACAGATATATATTATATATGTATAACTCCCCTATAGTTAGTTACATATGTATATGCATTTGCATGTATGTATATTTGACATCTATCTATCATGGTAATAAATCAATCTCTGTAAGTTCCACCTTGAATTTGTGCCTATGTGTATTCCTTTTCCTTAGAGTGCCATAGATTCATAATGCATCCAAATTTGAAATTCAAAGGACCAAGTTAAGTATCTATAGAGTGTCATAGATTCATAATAATGTTTCCAAGTTTGAAATTCATATTACTGGTTAGATAGGTACTCTATCTGTCCATAGAGAGTCAAAGCTTTATAATGATGTTCCCAAATTTGAAATTTATTATACAAGTTAGATAGATGTTACAGGTCTGTGTCTCAGTCCACTTAATGGTGGACTGAGGTAGGCATTAGTACTTGCAACCAAACAGGTTTGTGATTAGTAGTGACCCTGCTACCATTTTAGGGAGGAAAGTGGAAAATGCCCAGTCTTGAAAACCATTGTCCCTTTCCTTTTACCTGCCACAGATAGACACACTACAGCCCTCAGACCTTAGAAGTCAACAACCTCAGGGACTTGAGTGTGACCCTGCCAGCCTAGGCAAAACTGTCATGTTTTTTCCTATTGGGGCATCTCCTTTCCTTTATTGATCTCTTCTCCCTTTCTCTTTCTTTTATTTAAAGATATATTCACTGTAAATAATGTTTCATGGATTTTATCTTTCTATTAGATTATATGCTTCTTGACAGCATGAATTATTTTCTCCACATATCTCCCCAGCAACTACTACAAACTGATTATATTATAAATTCTATAGTATTTTCATTATTATTTGGATCTAAAGTAAAATGCTGAGGCTTTCCATCTTAACTATATTAACACTTGACAAACTATATGGCTGAAAAGATTAGAGAATAGTAAAGTGGGGAAAAAAGATGCTGGAATAATATACTTCAATCTATTATATGCTAAAGGTCAAGCAGGTAAAAATCTTAAATTATAAATAATTACCCCATCTATCACTAAAAATTTACTAAATCATACAGTTATCATGTTGCTAGTTTCCTTTTTTTTTCATTAACAGAAAGGGAAAATCACTGAGCAAAGGTGACTGTTCATTTTTAGAATCATTATTCGTTCAGTAGTTTGGTTCCTGAACTTGGGCATCTCAAAGTTCTAATTTCTAATTCCAACTCAGATGGTTACTAGATATATTACCCTGGGCAAGTGACTCAGACTCAGTTTGCTGATCTGAAGAATGGGGATAATAATAGTTTCTACCTCCTAGCACTGTGAGGAGCAAATGAGAGAAATACAAAGGGCTTTGCAAAAATTGATGTGCAATACAAATGTTAACTATTAAAAATAAGTTACAGCATTTTGCAGCCCTTAAAAAACATTATCAATTTTAGCTATTCTCCTACAGTCAGAAAGATTGTATTCTTATTGCCAGAAAGATCTATATTCAGCTCTGACCTGGCTGTGCAAATATGTTAGTTACAGTTTCTAACAATTTAGGTAGAGAACTTAAAGGGGATGCAATATGTTGCTGACAGTATTTCATTCATGTTTCTCAAATAAAGTGCTTTTTTTTTTAAAGGAAATGATCAAATTTACTTTTATTATTGACCTCCACTGTATTAAATTGGTTGTTAGTCTGGTCCTAATTGTTCACTTCTTAGGTTTTATTCATATTCCTCAATGAGCCTGTTTTTGTTGCCCAATGTAAGCTTATGAAAATAATAACTACTTCCTGGCTCAGATGAAGAAAATACTTGAACTTTTTTTTAACATCATTAGCTAATTCCAGAACACATGAGGATTGAATGAAATGTTCAAGGACAATAAGGAGAGACCTGAAGCAAACAACATGGGGGGCCAAAACCAATTTGAATCGAATCCCATGATTTCTAATGTTCCTGAACATTTATGGATTATGCCTTTGGCTAAGTATAGAGGCAGGACAGCCAAAATAGCATGAGCAAAATTACTCTTGTGGTATTTCTGGCCCTTAAAGAAACAATAAATTCAAGGATACTGGAGATATTAATATAGTCTGTTCTCATTAGATTTCTATCCCCAATCTTTAGGTCCATGTGGGTCAGATAAAATTCATTTGAGTATGCAGACCTTTAGTGCTCATCTCTACTAAACGGAACACCGCCTTTGTCCCCAAGGAATTATTCATCATTAGAATGAACCCCGTCCATGACTAGAAAACAAAATACAGTTCTTAATTTAGAAAAAAGTAAAAAAAAAAGGTAGGCTATATTTTATATTTCTAAGGATTTCCCCAGGGGAATGAAAACTAGGAGTGGGGGGAGGGGAGGAGGAAAGAGGAATGCAGGAAATAAAACCACCTGAAATCCTTAATCATTGCAAAAAATAAATATCTACTTAGTATTTAAATATTTACTTAAATAAGATTTGAGTATTTTGATTGAACAAAAAAAATTTAAAAGTTGAAGGGAGATGAGGTTAAATCTGCTTATTGCAATTCACAGTTTCTAATTTGTATTGTGGCCTTTTAAGTACTTAGAAGATGCAAGGTACAAACATTATTAGCATCTGTGACCAGCTTTATGCTATTAATTGCTAAGGCATATAGACTTGGTGAGGTATTTTCAAAGGTTGGGGCTTGTTAATTATTTGTGAATATAAGAATGCCATGACTTTTCAGGGCAAAGGAGGATTTTTGATAGCTATACATGAAGCTTTCCCTCAATTCTGTTATTTAAACATTCTTATCTTATTTTCAGTCCTTCGTTTCTAATTTTGCTTATATCAGATTCAATAGAACATGCGGTTTCCAATATTATAGTCAGCATGATTTATTTTTTTGTCATAAAAAGTGAAAATGTAGGTGTCACTTCATACTTTACACATGAGGTCTCTCAGGTGCAAATTATATTTTCCATCTAAATTATATTTGTCACTTTTAAGAGTCTAGAAGATAAACTAAGTCATATAAAAATTATGAAATGAACATGTTACTGCTAAAAAACAAATGATGGCTAATGTCATCCACAGTTAGGAAGAACAATTAACAAGTTGATTAACTGGTTTTGTTCATGCTTCTTCTAATCTGAAGCCTAATTATGTGTTCATTTAAACAAGGCCTTATGCTCTCATTAAAGACATCAGCATGAGAATGACTTTAGGTTTGGTGTAAGACATTAGACTCAAGATTAATTTTCACCATATGGGAGGGTTTCCACTTTCATATGAAGAGGTAGATTTGAATCATACTTCATACAATAGAGTCTTAGCTTAGCTTGGATTTCTATGGGAATACAAGAATTATGAAATTTTAAATTTTGTGAAAATTAGCAAAGGCCACTAATGACCATAATCTAACTTATACATTTTTACTTAGGCAATTAAAATATAAATGTTGCTAATAAAACTGTAAGCTGAAACTCGAATAATGAATTTACTAATTTCTGCCATATATTCTTTCATTCAATGAAGAGCAGATACTTACTTGTCAAGCATTGAAAAAAATATTATTTGTATTGACACACAAAGAAATATGCTAAACACTATAGGGGTATGAATTTGGACAAAGAGGATTCCTGCTAAGTGTAGTAGGAATATTGGATTTATAATTAGAGGACCTGGGTTCAAATTCTTATTGCCATTTGTTGCCTATGATACCAGCCACATAATTTGACCTCTTTAGTTGTCAATAACCTCAGATCTAAAGTCCACTCCAGTTCTAATTCTATCCTATTGGCTTATATACATAAATAGCTATAAGATAAGCCAATATGTGATATGTGACATAAATGATGTACACAGTGCTGGTGAAGCTCAGTTTTCTGACTCAGGCAAGCACTGGTGGTTTTATGAAGAAGGAGGTTCAGAACTGAGACTAGAAGAAATGGTCAAATTTCAAAAGATGGGGATTAGAGGTGCATGTGTATGTGTGCATGCGTGGGATAACTGCGTAAGCAAATACAAAGAGGGAAAAACTTCAAGGTACACTCAGAAAACAATGAGTATTCCAATTTGATTAGAGAATAGAGTACATGTAGGGGAAGGGGGATGGAATAAGCAGGCTAAAATCAGAATTTGGAATCCTGAATGCCAAGCTAAAAACTTTGAGCTTGATTTGAGAAACAATGGAGAGCTATTAAAGAACTTTGAGTAATTGTAGATACAAAATTAGGTCAATGATACAGGAAAATTGCTCTGATGGCAATATATCATCAGGTATCTGACAAATGAGAAAAATATTGAGAAAGCTTTCAAAATATTCCAGGTCAGAGGTAATAAGGGCATAAACAGGGCTTCCCAAAGGTCTTAGTGAAATCTTAAAAAATGCACTGAGACTTTTGGGACATCCTGTATTAGGATTATAGCAGTGTGGATGGAAAGGGAAAGATTAAAGAGACCAACTTGGATATTAAGCAGTTTGGACCTTAGTATATTCAATCACTTCTTTAGTTTAAATTGGACAAAGAAATTTTCAATTAGAATAGATCCTATGAAACATAGTAAGAAAAATGTGGTACCTGAAATGGAAAGCCAGAAAGCCCCTTTAGATGCTATGTTTCTTGAAAGCAGGGCTGATGTGTATCTAACTTAATCTTAGTGCCTTAAACAGAAAACAATGATGATGATGATGATAATAACTATTATTCACATACAGATGCAGCTAGATGGCTCAGTAGATAGAGGGACTGGAGTCAGGAAGACCTGAGTTCAAATTGAGCATTAGAATCACTTATGAGACACTGGGCAAGTCATCTGGTTGCCTTAATCCACTGGAGAAGGAAATGGCAAATCACTTCAATATATTTGCCAAGAAAATCCCATGGACAGGATGGTCCAATGGGTCATGAAGAGTCATACATGATTGAATGACTAAATAAAGTTATTTCTATAACACTTTAAGGTTTGCAAAGAATTTACATATAACATATGTAAAGTTCATTTGATGTGCACAACAAGTCAGTGAGCTAATTGCTATTATTCTCCTCCTTTTATAAATGAGGTAACTGAGGTTTAGAGATTAAGTGACTCTCCCAGGATCACACAACTAGTAACTGTGTGAGGCAGCAGTTGAACTCTGGGCCCTTTGCTCTACCCACTCTGTCAACTAGACACTTAAGCATATAATTTAACACTTAAATATTTGTTGGATTGAATTTGTTGGAAAAATGACACAAATGGAAATCCATTTTAGCACCTAACTAAATAGTCACATATTTCACAGGTATAGAATTAAATTACATTAGTAGCTGAATGAAGAAACAGAAATAAAGAATTAACTGATATCTGGTTAACATGGGGCCAAGTAGATAGAATCTTTTACAATATGTGATGATAATAAATTCAGAAGTGTTTGGTAGAAACATTTTGCATCTGAGATGAAACAATTGCCTGACTATGAATGCATCGAACAATGAAAATTACTTTTTCCAGAAATTTAGAAATGGTTAAGGGATTATAAGTGCCATATAATTGAATTTGTCAATAATTGATTATGCCAATTCTAACATTTCCTTCTATAAAACTTCAACATAAATATTTAAATTATCTCTGTAGAAAAGCATATTATTTGAATGCCTACATGCATAAAGTATAATGATTTGGATTCAAAAGAACAGAGTCTGAATGGCAGGATGGTTACAGCATTGGACTAGAGTGTCAGAAAGTCCTAGGTCCAAATTCCCCCTCTCATACTTACTAGCTGTGTGACCTTGAGCAAATACTCTGCCTTTCCCTGACTCATTGTGCTCATCTGTGAATTGAAAGGGTTGTATTTCACTGCCTCTATGGTCCCTTCCAGCTTTATGTCCATGATCAGTAATTTTTGTCTGAAGACCTGAATTCAGTCCCTGGATCTGCCATTTATTATTTGTGCTATCTTGGTTAAATCATTTAAGTTCTTTGTGGCTTCATTTCTTCATCTCTAAAATGGAGCTATGTAGAAGCATCATTCTGACATCCACAGGTGTGATGAGAATATTAGATGCTATAATATATGTGACAGTGCTTTATAAGCTATAATGTTCTATATGTTATAATCATTTAAAGCAGCATGTGGGCAGATGATGTCTATATACAACAGTTCCAAGTTTTCTATAAATATTAGTTAAGATAAATTTTATTTTGGGAAATGATGTTTCTGAGAACAAAGAAATGGATTTTCTTCTAAATTTCAATATTCTAAACAAGAAAAAAAAAGACAAGTAGAATTGTGTGCTTAAAATATAACAACATTCTAACAAGATGGCTTTGGTTCTGTCTCCATGACAGCCTTAAAATGGTTTGAAAGTGAGGAATAGAGGAATTAGTGATTCAATGGTCATTAAGATGCTTACAACATTGAAATTTAGACTCAATGAATAGCCTTTTCACCCAGGAAAAAGGGAAGATGTAAGCAACAGCTCCTACAATTGCATGTAGGCATCATACTAACCTAAAAAGTAAAATTGTTTCACTCTTACCTTCAAGCTACTCATCCCCTCAGGCATATGTCATTGATTCATTTTCCTTATATCAAGGAAAATTCAAATCCTATTCAAAGATCTCAGCAGGACAGTTTAGGAATTTAATACTCCACATATTAGTAACCAGAAGCTTTAGTTAAAACCTATGATTTTCAGATGAGGAAATGAAAGCAGAAAGATGTAAGACTTGCCCCAATGTCTATTATCTCCATTATCATGTGTGTGTGTATGTGTGTGCGTGTGTGTGTGTGTGTGTGTGTGTGCATCTTTGCACATAATTACTTGCATGTTGTCTTCCTCATTAGACTATGAGCTCCTTGAAGGCAGGAAAATGTCTTTTGCCTCTCTTTGTATGTCCAGTGCTGAGCACGGTGACTGACACATAGTAGACTCTTAATAAATATTTATTGGGTTGGCCTAATCACACAGATAGTTAGATATGTTTCCTAAATCCAACATGCACCATGTGCCTCTCCATTGCCAGCTGGGAAGTACTCTTTCCATTGTTTCAGTCTTATCTATGTTCTTCCTAAGTTTACTACAAAGTGTTCACAGAATTACAAATGTGATTGCTTTCTTTTGGCATCACCAGCAGACCAGTGAAATAGATATCTATCAGTTGTCCCACACTTTTACCATGTGTTTTATTCAAACATTTCTTTGCTGTCATGTTTTACCCCAGTTATCCTTTGTAATTTGTTGCAGCCTGCTCAGAACCTTCATGTGCCTCTCCATTCACATCTGGGTGAGTCTCATCTATTATTCTTTGGAGTCAGTTGTATTCTATGACTCATAAATGCAAATGACTAATTCAGATGCACGATGGGTTCTTTTTTCGGAGGGAAAAAATTAGTAGATACTGGACATGGCATATAGAGAATATAAAAAATGAAATTCATTATAATTTGTCAGGAAATAATTTATTACTCACATGGGAGTCACTCCTGAATCATCTATGTACAGTCAGAACCCTGACTTGTTAAGGCAAAGCTAAAAATTAATACAGAAAAAGAAGAAAAAAATTTAAAAAATATGAAATGCAAGTAAAACAATTCTAAACTGACCTATTTAAAAGAGTTGTTCATACAAAAAAAGTAAAATAATGAGATATGGATGGAGCAAAGGACATTGACAAAGAATTTTATACAGAAGTTTAACCAATATAAATCACTTAGCATAATAGGGAGACCATAAGAGCCTAAAAACTACTTTCATTTGGCTTACTTGCCAAGTAGCAAGATAATAGGTCAAAGGCAGCATCAATTTTAAATATAAATTCAATGGTAAAATCTTACAGAGAAGGATAGTAGCAGAGTATGGATGGTATCACTTCAATACAGAATCAGTAGATCATAAAACCAGTTTAAAGAGGCCTTGGTGAGACATCTATCTAAATAAAATAAATCCAAGTTCATTAAAGGATTGAACTGGAAGGAGGACAACAGTAAAGATGGAAAAGATCCACAAAACTTTTTTTTATAACAAACCCACTTCACCATCAAGCATAGTAATTAACATTGGCTGTCTCTTTCAGCTTCCTTATCTTTAAAGTAAACAGGTTAGAAGAGAACCTCCAAGGTGCCTTCATGTTCTACCTTGACTATTCTTTGAAGTCACCATACTTGAATTCTAACATAACAATCCTGAGTGTGGTTATACTGCAGATAGAGAACAAACATGGGAAAACAGCAGGACTAGACTAACGGTATCAAGAAGAACTCTGTGATGGAGGTACTGCAATTATGAAGGCACTGATAGAGTGATTAAAAAAATTACCAAAAAAAGCACTGGAAAAAAATCTCACACCTAAAATTAAATTAAAAATTAAATTAAAATTATAAAGGAGGGGACTAAGACACTTAGCACTGTGCTAAATTCTGGGGATTCAATGAACGATATAAGGAGTCCCTGACCTTGAGGAGCTCACAATTTAGTGAAAAAGCACATAAAAATTAACAAAATTTTTATCTAGAATATGCTTCTGGAGTAAGTAATACAAATAAGAGTATCCCTATTTAACAGATAAGAAAACTAAAACCCCAACAGGTTAAGTGAATTTCCTATGATGATGTAATTAAGTCACAGAGCCAGGTTAGGAACCCATTCCAAGCCAGTACATTCTCCATTACGCCATGCTGTTTCTCTGGAATGCTTTAACAACTCAGGATATCTATTGACTCATTTTAGTAAGTTTATCTGATTTAATTATCTGATGTATAATTAAAAAAATACTATCAACACTTAGACAAAATAAAACGTCTTATTCATAGTCCTTAACTGGTAATAATTACTGTTTAATCTACCTTGTTTTACACAGCCATCCTAGAAATAATTGGCCTTAATATTCTATGCTTCAGGACCTTGTTAGCATCTACCTCACAGGGTTGTTGTAAGGATCAAGATAATATTGATAAAGTACTTAGCCCAGCACCTGGCACATAGTGGGTAATTAGTAAATGATTGTTCCCTCCCCCTCTTCATCCTTTTTTAATACTTATGCCATGACTCTCAGCAGCCTCTATAGATGCCTAAAGTCTTTTAGCCTTTCCTTTGGTGTGGGCTTAACTCTTGAACCTTGTTATTAGAACCTCTTGTGATTATGTTCTCTTTCAATCAGTGCTAACTGCATCTCTTTGCCTTGGAATAAAACCTTTAAAAGTTCAGTCATATGGGTTCCACTTCAACAAAAGTCTTTACTCTGATACTTGATCGTGGTCTGGAGGTAATACTGGACCCTTGAGATCTATGGCAGCAAAATATCAGCCCCAAAGGTTCCTACATAGCTTAAAAGCCTTCAAGTATCAGTCTGGTAATAGTCTATATATGCCCGTATGTACCCATGACCTTTAATTACCAAATTTAATGGCCTATTCTCAACCCTTATCCTTCAAAAATTGTCCATTGGATACTTCAGACTGGATGCCCTACAAGCATCTAAGCCTGAAGATGTCCAAAAGAATCCATCATCTTTTCCCTCATCATCCTTCTGGTGACTCAGGTCATCATCCTTCTGGTGACTCAGGTTTGTAATCTTTGTGTAATCCTCATTTTTTCTTCTCTCTCTCTCTCTCTCCAAATATCCAATCAAGTGGCAAATATTATACTTTTACTTTCACTATATCTCTCTCCCTTTCTCTCTACTACTCAATTTTCTCCCCTTCCAAACCATTCTTACATATTGCCAAAGTGAATTTTCTAAAGTACGTTCAACAATGTCTTAATGCTTTCCAGTGGGTCCTTATTGCTTTAAATCAAGGATAAAATACAAACTACTATGTTGAACATATAAAGTCCCTCATAATTTGGGCCCAACCTACATTTCTATCTTCCCCCTCCATATTTTCTACAGTTTAGCCAAATTGGCCTTCTCATTGTTCTTCACAAATGACTCTTCCATCTTTGCATAATCTATCTCCTATGTGGCACATACTCCCTCCTTACTTCTGCCTCTTAGACTCCTTTGTTTCTTTCAAGATATAGCTCAGTGTTCCATTTGTCCTTGGGGCCTTTCTTGATTCTCTCCAACTGCTAATGCCTTCCCTCCAAAAATTACCTTGTATTTATTTTATATGTATATTTTTATATACTTATATGGGGCACCTAGGTGGTACAGTGGTAGAGTGTCTGGCCTAGAGTCAGGGAAACTCATCTTCATAAATTCAAATCTGACCTCAGACACTTACTACTTTCTGACCCTGGGCAAACCACTTAATCCTGTTTGTCTCAGTTTCCTCACCTGTGAAATGAGCTGAAGAAGGAAATGGCAAATTACTCTAGTATCTTTGCCAAGAAAACCCCAAATGGCATCATGAAGAGTTGGAAATGACTGATATGAATGAACAGCAAAACATGAGCATAATCATACATAACAAAATGTTACATTCTAAGGAAGTTGCATTCTATCAAACTCAAACAGAAAGGAATTTCTGTAGTCACTTCTAGACTTTGGAAACCACAAATTATATCATATATGTCATATTGTAGTTTTATTCTGTTAAACTTTTCCCAACTACATTTTAATCTAGTTTGGGCCAAATTCAGCAGTCACTAGTTTTGACACCTTCACACAGAATGTAAACCCTGTAAAGACAGGTACTATTGTCTTTGTATTTCCAACATTCCTAACAATGACTGACATATAGTAGATGCTTAATAAATGTCTGTTGATCATCACTTGAGGACTAGCCAGATAAGTTCAGAGAGGCTCAACAACATGGTATACACAAACTGATTAATTTTTTGGCCAGAGTCATTCTTGAAGACTGTCCATCAAATTGTAAACAGTTTGTGTCCTGTGATGGTAGGAAGAGTACCTGCACTAAAAATAGTATGGATCCTTAAAGTACTGGTAGCATTTGATTACTAAGAGCCAGAATGCAGTCACAGTGTTATACTTCATCACCAATGTCATCCCAAGATAGAAAAGGTCTTTATCAAACACCCTGTCAAAGATCTCTAGTTCTCTTCCCCATCAAGTTCCTCAATCAGAAAGTTAACTAGATATTGGAGGGGATGATATTCCTAAGGTCTATAGAGGTAGGTTTTTTTTTTTGTTTGTTTGTAGCAATTAAAGGTCATCTGGTGGCCTCAAGACATTCTTTTTATTACTCAAGAAAATATATAAGTAAAATATAAGAATATAAATTACAGTAAAATATTATTTAACAGATAACCATAATATAATACTTAATACATAATGAATATGTAAAAAATAAAAATATTCTTATTATTTAAGAGGATTTAAAAGATAATCAATAAAACATTTTAAAAATGCATAGAACAGCAACTAAAAGGTCAGAATATAAAAACTAAATATGGCAATTTTATTATTACCATGGTAACTTTGATATATACTTTTGAAAAACTTTGGGCATTAGAAATTCATGATTCCTTATATGGTTCTCATTTTGTTTTTCATTCATTGAAATGGTCCCATTTGTGATCATTAAAGAAATTGAAAAGAGGAAAAAGTAAGATTAAAAACAGCAGCCAAAACCACCACATGAAGGGAACAAGCAACTTGTGGGCAGCAGGTAAGAACTGATTTGCCAGTTTAATTCCTATTGGTCATAGATGAAATATATAGGCATAATCTTCCCTCCTGGAAGAGATTCCAATGTTCAAAAACCTTAGTACAGAACTTGCATTTCCATTCCTCTGATTTTTTTTTTTTATGATGTCTCACCTTGCTGATTATTTCTCTGTCTGCTTCAAGTCATTTACTTGGTTCCCCTGTCCCAGTAAGGAAGTGAGCACCACAATGTCCCACTCTATATTTGATTTACTCCTTCCCCCTTTACTCCTGTCAACTCAGGGTTCAATCCATTCCTTACTGAATAATTGTCTCTTAATCTCAAGCTCCAATTATTAGCACCTATTGGCTGGTCCCACCTGTATCAGTAAGCAATCTCTATCAGATTCTACCTGATGGAAAAATGCAAATTCAACTCATCCCACATAGGTCTTGAACTGCCCCCTAGCCTGACTGACACACAGGGGATAACCCCAAATACTCAGGGAAAGTGGGCTGTGGGAATCATTACACTCTGATAACCTAAAAGATGTTCCCCAGTTTTTTCAGCTCACAGGACACAGGGAGAGCCACAACAGGTCATGGAGATGATCATGGAGCAGGAAGACGTTAGGCCTCTGAAGGACAGAGCAGACTTCTCCAGCATTAAAAGTTGGCAATTCTAGTTGTGAAACACAAGAAACTGGAGGTCTCCAGGCTGTTGACTTTTACCTGGATACTTACTAGTTGTCTTTTCTGTCCTTGTCCGACTTTTCTGTAATGCTTTTCAATAAAAAGTTCATCAATTAAAAGTCCCATTTAACTCCATTCTTTTCCAATTCTTGAATTCAAAGGACTCCCAATTCAAAACATAATGGACATAATGGACATTGTAGAGACCCAAGCTCTACAATGATTACTAATCCCAACCAACACCTGTTTTGCAGCCCCTTATGCTTCATTGGTACCACTAAATTAGAATAGCTTCAGTTGTTAGTCCTACAATCCTTCTACCCCTTCAACGATTCAATTTGATTAAACATCTGAAGGGACTCTCATAACAAAACACAACAAATTAAGTTTATTATGGGCATTCTTTATCTGACTCACTCTCCATATATTGTTTCCTTTCTTTAAGTCAATCAGTGGGTACTATTTAAGTACCCATTATGTGTCAGGTATAGGAATACAAACCCTAAGAATGAATTTTTCTTATTTGCAAGGACCTTATACCCTAATTAAGTAGACAAGATATATAGATACACACATTTTATATACATACATATACACACATATGTATTTATGTGTGTAAATGTGTATTTATATACCTATATATAGAAATATCTATATGTATGTCTGTATTATAAATATAAATGAAATAAATGCCTATATTATATACTATACATTATGTATGTTTATACACAAACAGTAATTAAATACGAGGTATTATAAAAGAGAGGGTACTAGAATTTAGGGGGTTTGGAAACTGCTTAATGGAGAAAATAGTGTCTGCTTAAAGGAAGTGAGGGAAAATGATGCAAGCCTATAACTCCCTGTAATGATCAATAGCTTAGGTAAGTGTCAGTTAGCAAGGGTTTATTAAGCACTTAGTATATACTAGGCTCTCTGCTATACAAAGGAAGGCAAAAAATAGTCCCAGTCTTCAAGAAGCACACATTCCAATACAGGAAAAAAAAACATGCATGTGTGTGTGTGTGTGTGTGTGTGTTTGTGTGTGAGTGTGTGTGTGTGAGAGAGGGGTAGAGAGAAAGAGAGAGAGAAAGAGAGACAAAGAGAGATAGAAGATAGAATAGAGAGAGAGAAGAGATACCCATTTCCACTGACAAAAACTAAAAGATGGGGTAAACAACCTGATGGGACTCAATCATATTAGTGACAGGATAGGATGCTGTAGAAGACAAAGAGCAATGTGGAGTAGATAGATTTCTTGATCTTGGACATCTAGTCTAGGCATTCATAAGTTTTTTGTATCATTGACCCTGTTGACCCTCTAGTAAAGTCTGTGAATTCCTTCTCAGACTATTTTTAAGTGCATAAAATATATGTGGAATATTACATAGAAACCAATTATATTGAAATACAATCAAGTTTTTTAAGTTCATGGGCCCCAGGTTAAGAACTCTTATTCTAGTCCCTTGTCTCTCTATTTTAAGTTGAAAAAGTTGAGGGAGAAAGAAAGACATTTTTCTAGGGTTGCACAGACATTTAGTGGTGAAGTGAAGATCAAAACTCAGGTCTTGGGGCAGCTAGGTAGCACAGTGGATAGAGCACCAGCCCTGGAGTCAGGAGGACCTGAGTTCAAATCCGGCCTCAGACACATAACACTCACTAGCTGTGTGACTCTGGGCAAGTCATTTAACCTCACTGCCTAGGCCCCCTACCCCCCCCCCAAAAAAAATAAAAATGTTGATAAAAAAAAAAACAACAAAACTCAGGTCTTCTGACTCTCAGTCTGAGTTCTTTCTGCTAAGCCATACTTTATTTTTAACTACAAATATGAAAAGAGAGATGACCTAGATTTGACCTGGGTTTAAATTTACTAGTAAATTTATTACTTGCCTTATACTAAGGAAGTCACTTCACCTCTCTTGCCCTCAATTTCTTCATCTGTAAAATGAAGAGGTTTGATCAAGTGATTTCTAAATCCCTGTCCAGCTCCAAAATGCTGTGAATCTATAATCCTATAAGAATCCAACGGGTATTCTGCAAAGTCCAAGAGATTGAACTCAGAACTCCTGGGAAAAACTGGATTGCTATATGAGATTTTCAATATGTACAGTTAACCTCAATCCTCATTTGCTAAGTGCTAAGCTAGAAGCTAGAAATCTAGAGTCTTTTTTCTCTGGGAGTCCTAAAATCTGAGCTCAGATACTTTATTTAAATGAATGTTTTATAAACTAGAGAAATCACCATTTGTTTAAAAATGTTTAAAATTTATTTAAAAATTTCTTGTAAAAAAAAGGAAAATGACCCATATATGCAAAGATATTTACAGCAGCTCTTTTTATGTTCATGGCAAATAATTGGAAACTAATAGGATGCCCAACAATTGGAGAATAGCTGCATAAGTTGTGGTATATGATGATGGCAGAATATTTAAAAGTTATGAGCAGGATTGTTTCAGAAAAATTTAGGAGACTTATATGAACTGATGCAAAGTGAAGTGAGCACAACCGAGAGAACATTGGACACAGTAACAGCAATATTGTAAAGATAATCAACTATGAAAGTCTTAGTAACTGATTCATTCAATGATCTACCACATTTCCAAAGGACTCATGATGAAAAATACTATCTACCTCCATATAGAGAACTTACAGCCTCAGAGTGTAGATTGAAGCTTATTTTTCTTTCTTTTTTTGTCTATTTTCTTTAACATGACTAACACAGAAATAGGTTTTGACTTCATGTGTATGATGGATGTTGTAATTCTTGCCTTCTCAATGGGTGGAGGGAGGGAAAGAATTTGGAACTGAAAAAAATAGAATTTTCAAAAATCGCTCATGATAATAGGTTCATAGCTGGAAGGGAACTTAGAGGCAGGCTAATTTCCTAATTGTATAGATGAGGAAATGGAGGCACTGAAAGGTTAAATTACTGTCCAAGGTCAAGATTTGAACCAAACTAGTCCAGTGTCCTACCCACTACACAATGGGTCTTATGCTCAATCAGATCAACCCAATTAGAGTAAGTATAATACACTCTATAATATAATGATGCTGTTAAGACCATTGGATTTAATATACTGTATAATTAAATTCATCTACATTATTATTCCTTTTCCCTTGAAAATGTTATCTGTTTAGCACATTGCCTGGCACAAAGGAGGTAATGCCTATTGACTGACTAATTGACATTTCATGGCTATGCAGGTAAAAGAGAGAGTGCTGAGTAGCAAAAGGCATGACTCAAGAAGACCAGGTTTCCAATCTTGCTTCAAACCCTTACTAGATGCATGACCCCGGACAAATCATTTAACCTCAGAGCTGCAGTTTTCTCACGTATAAAATGAAGATAATATTTTTACTCCTTACTTTTGTTGTAGGGATCATGCTTTGCAAAGCTTTAAGTATGTAATAAGATTTAACATTCACATAATGTGTTTACAAATCACTTTACATATATTTTCTTATTTTATAGATGAGAAAATAGAGTCTGAGAGAAGCTGAATGACTTCCTCAGTGTCACGATGCTAGTGTGAGTCTGAGGTAGGATTTACGTTCAGGTCTTCCTGAGGATAGGCCCCAGTGACCTATCCACTATACCAAATTACCTTTCAAGATAGAAATAATTTACTATTAGATGGTTGCCTAAGAAGAAAATTTGAACATATTTGATTAAGCCATCTCACATTAACTTTCAAGGCATATGGTGTTAATGAATTTTAAAGCAAAAATGATTAAAATTGAAAACAAATCATTGCACTGCTGTTTCAATTCAATTCTGAAAAGCAATGAACATAAGCTTTCTAAAAAAATCTAAGAGTAATCATTTGAAAAACAAAGAAAAACAAAAAAATGAGATTAATTTTCTACAAAGATAATTGAAGAATGGATTTGAAAAACTGTAACAAAACCTATGTAGAACATATAATCTGGCATTTCTCAGGGTATATAGATTAATTTTCAAAGGATTAATCCAGGAAGTCTTCCTGTGATTCACCTGTTTGTCTGGCTGACCATGAGAGTAAGGGAAACTCTGGGGCTGACTTCATCCTTCATCTTGGGTGGGCCACACTCTTTAATTCTGCGAGGAAAATTGCAGGGTGAAGAAATTCCCAAGTCTTGATTGCCAATCAAAAATAAACATGTTACTGTTGGCACTAAAGGGTGAAACACCTGTGTACCAGATACACACAGCTGTATGCTTGGTGGAAATCTCTACCCGACCTTTATTTGACCTGCTGTATTTCATTGAGAGAGGATGCAAAGAGAGGGATATAATAAATGTTTGTTGAATTGTTGAACTGAATTGAATGAAGGAGAAGAAAAGACAAAACACAACAGGATTAACAAATGAATTCTTTCTCCCTGGTTACTCCCATCTAGATTGAATACCTAGGGTGGCAGTTAGTGCCTAGTTAGATGAATGAGAGTCTTAAACTAAAACCCCTCAAAGTACATCTTTTGGTGCACTTTCTATCTTTGTATCATCTGACAAAATATATGCTTCCCTTAGTGATTTGGCTTTCCATTTGATAATGGAAAGTTAATGACAGTAGCTATTGGGAGACAGAGAAAGAGACAGACAGAGATACAGAAAGAGAGAGAAAGAATGAAGAAAAGAAAAAAAACCCAGGTATTATGAAAACTAGAAATACGTCAACAACAAAAATAAATGAGCAGCACAAAACCCTTCTTTCATGGGCTCCATATAGTGTCACATTCATTGAGACCAAGCCTACAAAACTAAATTGGTTAACTACATCTAATACACAGCTGAGTGCTACATAGGTAATCTATCTACATATCTTTCAACAAGTAACACATAGTTTGTACCAGACACTATGCTAGGCTGTAGGAATAAAAAAAGTGAAACAATCTTGCTCTTATGTGCATATAAAAGTCTATTATACATATGTATATATACATGATAAATAAAAAATAATTTTTGGGGGGACTGACAGGCAACTGGGGGGAGGTGGAATGAGCAAAGGCTTCATATATCAATGTTTGGTGTTCAGTATTTACCATTAGTGTTTAAACTAAGCTTTAAAGAAAATGAGTGACTCTAATGGTTGAAAGAGAGGAAAGAATTCATTCTGGGTATGGTGAAGCACTTGTTCAAAAACACAGAGACAGAAATGTAGTCTATTATGGGAAGAATGTCAAGAAGGTCAATTTGCCTGAATACAAAAATGTGTGTAAAGGGATAATATATAAGATTAAGATTAAGACTGGAAGGATAAGTTGCAGCCAATTTGTGAAGGATTTTAACTGTCAAACAGAATTTATATTTGATCCTAGGGGTAACAAGGAGCTACTAGAATTTATTGAAGAGGAAAGTGATATGTTAAGACATGGGTTTTGGAATATTAGTTTGATAGGCACAGATTGGAGAAGGGAAATAATTGAGGCAGTGAGACAAATTAGGAAGCTATTATAATAATCCAAGTGAGAGCTTATGAGGGCCTGAACTAAGATGGCAGCTATGACAGGAGAAAGGAAAACCTGTGGGAGAGGTTGTAGAGGAAGAATTAACAAAGATTACCAAGTCATTTAATTTGTGGAGTGAGGATGAGTGAGGGCATAGCTAGTATTAACCTACATCTTGGACTCCAAAAGGCCAGAAGGACTAGATTTCTGCTGCCATCATTCATCCATACTGCTCATAAAAATCTGAGGTATTCTTTGATGGAGAACCAACATTCTAAAACATATTATAAAGAACATTTGGATCACTCTGTCAATATTATACTTGGGATTCTTTTTTTAATAAACTTATTTATTTTTAGTTTTCAACATTCACTTCCATAAGATTTTGAGTTCCAAATTTTCTCCATATCTCTCCCCTTTTCCCACTCCAAGATGGTATATAAATTGATATAGGCTCAACATATACATTCATATTAAACCTATTTTCACATTTGTCATGTTGTACAGAAGAATTAAAATCAATGGGAGAAATCATGAGAAAGAAGAAAGGAAAGAAAGAGAAAGAGAGAGAGAGAGAGAGAGAGAGTGCAAATAATATGCTTTGATATGCATTCAGACTCCATAGTTCTTTTTCTGGATGTGGACAGCATTTTCCATCATGAGTCTTTTGGAGTAGTCTTAGATCCTTGCATTGCTAGGAAGAGATAAGTCCAAGTCTATTAAAGTCCCTCATCACATAATATGGCTGTTACTGTGCACAGTGTTCTCCTGGTTCTACTCACTTCACTCAGAATCAGTTCATATAAGTCTTTCCAGGTTTTTCTGAAGTCCACTTCTTATAACACAATACATTCATATACCACAACTTGTTCAGCCATTCCCTAACTGATGGGCATCCCCTCAATTTCCAATTCTTGGCCAACACAAAAAGTGCTGCTATAAATATTTTTGTACATGTGTGTCCTTTTCCTATTTGTATATGATCTCTTTGGGATACAGACCTAGAAGTAGTATTGCTGGGTCAAAGGGTATACTTTGGATTCTTATTCAACATCCACCTCAAATCAGTCAGGCCTGATGAGTTTTTGCTTTCTTTTTTGCCATATTAAAGGTGAAACTTCTAAGAAATCTTATATGGAAGCAGAGATACAAAGGGTAAATCATTGGAGAACACTAAAATAAAAGCCATATAAAAGCAAGAGGGCAGTAGTTGTTTGAGTTCTATCTAGAAGATACCCTTTACCATAATGAAGACTGGTCAATGGTGGGATAGGCCATACACTGTCTAACCAGAATCTGGGAAATAGAAAAGGTTTAATCAAATCAAAGAAGGCAAAAAATCCAGTTACTAGAAATGGAATGGAAAATAAGTGGGATTAACAGCAAGGTTCTGAACAAATACCCATATGCTCCTTAATTTTTCCTTAGGATAGAATTCTCTGTACCTCTCAACCAGATGTGTAACTATATAAATGTGGTTTGTGGATAAAATTGTCTGTAAAAACCTCATTGTTCCTTTTTATTTTCAACAAGCATATGCTTAACATATCTCAAAATTAAATTTAGAGAGATTACAAAGTCAACATATGGATTATTGGATATTGATTTCTTTCCAGCAATCTTTTTAGGGTAAGGATAACTGATAGTTTCCATTCTTTTGGTCTCTTCCCTTCTGTAATATCTTGATAATCCATGGGTGCATTTAAAAGTATGTCTCTTCCAACAGAGATTTCTAATTCATGTGTATCTGACCCAACTGATTATTCTAATCTCATCTCCTTCCATGCCTTGACCATGTCTTTCACAGGCACATTGAGTAGAGATTAAGAAGAGGATAAATGGTGTTTTTTTTTTTTCATTGTCATTACTGGTGACAATAAATCACTATAGAAACAACTTTTTTTTTAATTTGCTAACATCCTACTCCCGTCTACATTTGCAAATACTCTGGGTGACCTGAATAGCTTACATCCCAGACCAAGTTCTCTTTAAGTTAGTTCTTCCCCCTAACTACTTTCTGTTACTTTATCAAGTGACACTGTTAGTAATCTATCATCATTTTGCCAAATGTTCTGTAAATGAAGATGTGGTCTAAGTTATTGCTTGTCTTACCTTCCATAGCTCACTAATTAACAAAGAGATCAAAAGTGTTGTGGTATAGTGAGGTGAGCCATAGATCTGAAATCAGTCAGTCAAGAAGCATTTATTAAGTACCTACTATCTGCTGGGAAAGAAAGAAAGAAAGAAAGAAAGAAAGAAAGAAAGAAAGAAAGAAAGAAAGAAAGAAAGAAAGAAAGAAAGAAAGAAAGAAAGAAAGAAAGAAAGAAAGAAAGAAAGAAAGGAAGGAAGAAAGGAAGAAAGGAAGGAAGAAAGGAAGGAAGGAAGGAAGGAAGGAAGGAAGGAAGGAAGGAAGGAAGGAAGAAAGGAAGGAAGGAAAACAAAGAGAGGAAGAGACAGAGGGAGGGAGAAAGAGACAAGGAGGGAGAAAGAAGGAAGAAAGGAGGGAAAGAGGGAGGTACAAAAAGATGGAGGGAAAGAAGGAAGGAAGGAGATAGAGAGTAAAAAAAAGAAGGAAAGGAAGAAGTAAAGGAAAGGGCAGAGAGGAAGAGAGAGAGAAAGAAAGAAAGAGAGGGAAAGGAAAGAAGAAAGAAAAAGTCAATTTAGATTTTTCTGTTAACTTTGAACTATGCCTTTAATCCTAAACTTCTAGTATAATGTAGGGTCCTTGAAAACAGGGACTATTTTTGCCTTACACAATCTTATGTCCTTAATAAATGTTTGTTGGATTTAATAAAATTGCAAAATTCTTGCGGTCAAAAAGATTAAAGTGTGGGTGGGTCAGAGTAAATCAATTACCACCACTAATATAACACACAACATTTAAGTACTACTTACGGAAAGTCAGCTACTACATATGCATATGTTAATGATACCATATACTTCCAAGTGCTTGGCAGTCAGATAAATCTTACTCCTGCCTCAGGGGGGACAATGTTTTAAATGCATAAGATAAAACACATAGGATTGCCAAGAAAACCAATTGATACCTTTATCAAAATACAAATACACCTATCCAAATAATTTTAAATCCAAGTTCATGGAGTACAGGTTAAGAACCCCTGTTAGAGCAGAAGTTAGAAAGGGCAGAAACCTTCTGGATCATCTTTGTAGCACCAAACAAAATACTGTGCCTAAAATAAATGTTCAGTGGATTGAGAAAACAAGCATTCTAAAAGTATTAAGTGCCATCTATGTGCCTGGCACTGGGCTGAGTGAAAGGTGTTTAATCCTGTAAGACCAAAAATCAGCTAAGACTGATATGATAGGAGGACTGTTGTAGTAGACAGTAGGTCACCCTCGGAGTTAGGAAGATTTGAGCTCACAAGGACTTGAGCTCACTAATATGTACACATATTAGTTCTGTGAGTATGAGCAAGTGTCTCAATCATTTAGTGCCCTGAGCAACTTTCTAAGACTTTAAGTTGTATATTGCATCAGAGGAAGAAGTTTCCATACCAGGTATTCTTAAAGATGCTTTGAGTTCTGGACATTCTCCTCACATACATATATGTATGTACATATACATGTGTGTATACACACAAAAAACCCCACACACATTTAGCAAAATATTCATAGAAGTTTACAGAGAAAAAAGAAACAGGCATGCTGTTCTGGCAGAAAATCTACACAAAAGGGTAAACTAGAAAACATTGACTAAAACAGTATCAAGCAAATTTACATATACTGGTTGCACATTTTTGAAATTGAACCTTTACCACGTTTTGGTAGAAATTCACAAAGTGATACTCCCATATACTTCCTTTATCACCAGGAAATTTTTATACTTGTTATACATCACTCCAATTTACTTGCTTAGTAGCAGTCTATGTCATAATAATTAATAAAAGCCTCATCTGAGCAGCCATTTTATTTGCTACTATTATTGGAAAATTCTTCAGACATTCACCCTGAAGGTATTAGCTATTTCCTAAGAAAGGCACTTGTCCCAAAGTGAAATTTGACGGGAGATGGGAGTGAAGGGAGTAAATTGGCACATGTTAGCACAAACAAAAATGAGTGCTTCCCTTGAATCTATGCCTTGCCACTTTCTCAGTGCTCTCCTGATTCTCCCATGCTTCTTTATTTGTTTTCTCTTTTAAGCTGTATCAGTTCCATTTAGTGCAAGTGATAATAAGTACAAAAGTCCAATGCAAGGAGCTATTTTTTCCCACACTTTTTCCCAAGTTAACACTTGTACCAGGCAGATTAGGTTACGCAATTATCTCTGAGCATCTGGAAAACTAGAGTATTTTGCTCCTCAAACATCCACAAGCAATTCCTTTAGGGAATTATCTCTGTTTTTCCAGCCCATTTTTTTTTCAGTTTCAATTTTCCACATTAAGAAATGAATAATAACTATGAGCTAAAACTCAAAGGTAACAATAAATTTATCTGAATGAAATAATATTCTATCTATATATATATGTATGTATATGTGTACGTATGTATGAAAGGACATAGTCTAAGAGTACTTGTTTATTTCTCACAATTAAAAATATTGATATTAATAATAACAATGTTCTTTATTATATTATTGAATATATGTATGAAAGGTCTATGGGTTTAAATTGGGTCACTACATTTTTTCACATTTAGGCCTCCTAAAATCAGACTGTTTATAGAAAACCTACACATTCTTCCTTGACATATTAATTATATATTGACATTTTGTTTCTGTACACACCTGTTACTTTATTTGTAATTTTTGGTTTGGGGACTACCTGAATAGATGTAGATTAGGTGGTACAGTGGATAGAGTGCTGAGCCAGGAGTCAGGAAGACTCATATTTTTGAGTTCAAATCACGTCTTAGATACTTAATAGCTGTGGATCCCTGGGCAAGTCACTTAACCCTGTTTGCCTCAGTTTCCTCATCTGCAAAATGAGCTGGAGAAGCAAATGGCAAGTATCTTTTCCAAGAAACCCTAAAATGAAGTCACAAAGAATCAGACAAGACTGAAAAGAGACTCAACAACAACAGAAATTCCTCTGTAAGTTTAGAGAGTGGCTCAAGAAAACTAAAGGTTGAATGGCTTGCCCATATGAGTCAAGGCTGCATTTGAATTCACAAGTCCCAGCCCTCTATCCACTTTGCCAGGCTGCATCTCAATATATCAATGAAGGCATGTAAATAACAATACCCAACAGAGAATGCATAAAGAAATCAGATAATGGCAATAAGTTAAACAAGACTCAGTTAAAAAAAATTAAAAAAAGGACTTAGTCCCTCCTTTTAATTAGTTTGATTTAGATATTGATGCATAATCTAACAACATGGTATAAATGCTTGTGGAAATAGGAAAACAAGAATTGTGCTGCTTAAATCTAAAGCACCCTAAGAGTTTCTTGCCAGTCTCAGGGTTTCAGATCAGGAATTACTTCAGACTTGTGTTAGTTTTTGTGGGGAGATTAAGGAACTCATTAACATTTTAAGGTATCTAGATCTAAAGTAACATAGCAAGTTCTTTTGAAAATTCAAAATTAATTTCACTGTCCTTTGCTGTAAATGAGGGGAAGAGAGAGGACTAAGCCAATGTACAGACATTCATTTAGTACCTACACTGAACTAGGGATACAAACATCATATAAAAAGTAACCCTTGCTCCCAAAGAAATTACAGTCTAGCGAAGGAGACAGCGAGTATATATGTAGGTATACATGGAATGGAAAGAAAACATAGTAGATATCACTACGGCAATACTACATATGGATGGAATTACACATACATATGCACATGTATGTGCATTGTATAATTTTATACATATGTCTATAATGCATGTGTTTTGTATGTTTTGTGATCTACATAGAGATAAAATCAATAGCATATGCAAGGGGTTAATCTTGGTAAAGAGAAGGGTACCTTCTTTATCAGGGCCTAAAGGACAAGAGAAAAAAGTTCTAGATGATTACAAGGAGTTTGAAGATGAAAAGGGGAGAAGAAAGGCATCACAAGAAAGACCTCAGTTTTCTGAGTAACAGAAGCTGAATATCTTAGCTGAGTGCTGAGTGGGTGGGGGAGAGGGAAGTATGGGAGTCTTGGTAAGTGGAAGACAAGGTCTAGAACAGCTTCTAGGATGTAGGATATGAACTGACCTTGCTGCAGTAAATGCCTAGCTGATATTAGATAACATCAACCTGTAGTGTATTTAGTCAGCTCGTTTGTACAAAACCTTGAAGCTCTAGTTAGATGCTGTTGAATAAGAACAGAAGAGGGGGATGGTGGAATTTATCTAAGATTGGGGTTTGATGATAGGACAGCATGTGGGAGATTCAAGAACAGACAGCAATGTAGGTGACTTGAATTAATTAACCATTGAATAGAGATTTGGGAAGGGCGAAAAAGTGAAGTCAAGAAAGGGGTAAATGACTGCCAAAGTATTAAGACATAGAGGGCTTGCAGGCCAGGTGAGCAAAAAGCTCCCCTAAATTAGCATAGGTAATTGAAAATTTACTGAATATTTTTCCAGAAAATAAACAATAATGGATGGTTGATAGAAAGAATACAGGTCAAGGATTCTGGAGTCCTAAGTTCTAGTTGTAGCTTTGTTGCTAACAACCTGAATGACATTTGGCATTTCACCGCCATGTGCCTCTACTTCCTCATCTTTGAAATGAGGGAGATGATCCCTAGGCTCCGTACCAGTTCTAAAAACCCCATCATTAGATAAATAATGGTGACAATGATGTCACTGTGAAAAAATTTAATGTAAAACAAGTTACAATAAATGTGGGAAAACTGTCAAGTTGCATTATAAAAAAATATGATCAGAGCTATAAAGATCCTATTCCTATAGAAGGTATTAACTCTCTCTGTATGTGGTAAATTTCTTATGGGCAGAATTTGTTTTTCTTTTTATCCCCTATTCTTAGCAAAGGGTCTTGCACATAGTAGTTGCTTAAAAAACACTTGATGAATTGCAGGAATGAGTAGGCTTAATATAGACTGAAATGTTTGGTTTTGTTTTGTTTTCACAAGTATCAGAGCAGGCATGTTCTTCTTTTTGGAACAAAGTCAGAATCACTGACATAGTTTTCCACATTACAAATATTTATGTAGCACTGTCCTAATTTATACTAAAGGGATCACAGATTGAAAGCTGGGAGATCTACTGTAAAACAGGACCAGGAAAACAATAACAAAAGCAATATAAGAAATGGATATACAAGTCTACCCTGACCATTTGATGCTATGAGACAGCATGCTTTAAAAAATACCTTATAAATTAAAAGAATAAATTTAAGAATAAGAAATAAACTAATTAAAGAGAGCTCACTGAGTTTTCTTGCACAAAATTTTGTTCAATACTATTCAAATATATCACTACATTATCATAATGTTTATTCTTATCAAAAGGGCTGACAAAATTTTAATTTCAACATTGTAGAATGACCTGTGAACTAGTCCCAAAGATCTAAACACAATACATTCTCAGTATACATATTAGCTTATCTTTCTTTTTTCTCTTGAAAAAAAATGATTATCAATACTGCATTTAATAATACGCACCTAATCATCTCAAAACCAAGTTGGCTGTTCTCAGAAGAGTGTACGATTGGTCAGAGTAAATGAAGATCAAGTCTGTGTTTGTGAAAATAACCATCTCTTCAAAAGCAAATGACCACACATGTCAGCAAAAAACCAGGTGACTAAAATATGACCATGTTTAAATTTAAAGTGAAATGTGAGTACCAATTATGTTTTCTCTTTCTTCTGCCTTCTAGTTAATTTTCCCTTCAAATGAAAGATTTGGATTTCTCAATTCCTGCTGATGTTTGTTTTTCATTACAGGCTGATTTTTGTTAGGAGGAACAGTGAGTGAACATTTACTAAGGAAATGCTCAGGCAGGGCCTACTGGTTAATGTCAAAGGGCAGCATCTGGTACCATTCTCTTAGGAGTGAATTGCTTCTTTCTTTCAGCTTTCCTGTAACTCAGGTACAAGTGGAGAAGGAGAGTATGAGTTGCTAAAACCTGGACAAAAGAACAATTTATGTGCATAAATATTTTGTCACTGATAATAGCTTACCTCAGTACAATCCATTGAGCATAGTTTTGACTTTATAGAGCTTTCATGAGGATTTTGGTTCCTGGGGAAGGTGGGGAAGAGATCAAAGACAAATAGCTAACCTTACTAAGGTGACACTTTCCACTTCTCTCACAAAGACCCCCCAAAGTATATGGCCCTAATAAATCCAATCTTCTTTGGCTTCTTTCAAGACTCAGCTCAAATCTGACATTCCACAGGAGAACTTTCCAAGTTCCCTCCACTCCTAGTGACTTCTCTCTGAGATTATCTTCTATTTACACTGTAAATATCCTGTATTTATATAGACATTTGCTTGTCTTCACCTCTAGAATGTGAGCTCCTTGAGGGTAGGGATGGTATTTTTATCCTTCTTTATATCCTCACCACTTTGCAACTATAAATGATTATTGACTCAATGAATGGTTTCATCCATTAAGGACAACTCCAACTAGATATTTCTTCTGTGGTAGTTTGGGCATTCTCTCAGCCAGTGCAAGAGTGCTGTAACACCAACCAAATGACAAAGCAGTTGTTAGAAAGGGTTATTTTGTTGCATTGTGCTTTGTTTCCTAAAAAAAAAAAAATCTTACCCTATCAATTTGCATCAGAATTCATAAGCGAAGTTTTCATTTTGATTGACTTAAATGTTAAACTTCACGAATAAAAGCCAAACAAAGTAGGCATACAGTGTCTCTCCACAGGCAAAGTTTCAAATCCTGGTTAACACAGTGGGGTCACTAAACATTCAAAGTGGCCTTTGCCAGTGTTTGTGTTTTCTTGCAATTAGAAGAAAATCAAAGCCATGTGGACACCTACAGGGAAAACAGGAGGTCTCAATGTGTTTTTGGCAGAGTAAACTATGTGAATCTCCTGCACTGTTTTACTTCTTGACGATCTAAGGCTGGACAGCTCTTTTTTCTTTATTCTCTAATTATCCAATTTTCTCCATTCTGTTTACATTATTTATCAGTGGTTCTCAAGAGGGTTCAGAGAAGAAAATAAAGCTATTCTCTATAATAATTCCAGATCCTACACTATTTAAATACCCAGAATAATATAGCAGGTGTCCAAGTTCCCAGGGGATACATTAAAGAAAAGACAAAGTTAAAGCCTTCTGACTTAATAAACTGTCAATAGACTTTCCCCAAGAAACAGTGATTCAGGTATAACAAAGGCATTAACTTTCCCCCACACCCCTTCCTCAATTTGCATCTCTTTAAAAAAAAATCTCATCTAAATGTGATAGAGAAAACTAATAATCTATGGTATGCTTAACAGGAAAAATATTATATTTCTTTTAAATAAAATGTCAAAATATACATGGACTGTGGCGATAGCAAGTTAAAAGAAATGGACAAAAAATTAAACATGTTAAAAAACTATTAAAATGGTTTATTCTTGATATCTAGAAGATAACTTTGATCTTTTTAATTGAAAGAACTTTTATTTTAAAGAAATTAGATGTTCAATTTTCCTTTTAAAAAGAGAGAAATTTCAATGGGGAAGATTTTAAATAGAGATGTTAACTTAATAATAAATTCTATTTAACAGTAGTCATTAAATTCTATGTATAAATTTCAGAAATTTACATTATTTTAAAGTCTTATAATTTTAAACTTAGAAAAGAGAATTTTAATCAGTGAATCACTGCTGTTGTGAACTTAAACTTGAAGGCAGAGACAAGAAGGCAAGGGAAATATGACAAAATCCTAGTGACTTTGGATTTCTATTCATCCAAGCCCAACTATTTTTCACATCTCAAGTCCTGAGTTCAGTGCCAAAAAGTGAAGGAACATAGATATTGGGTGGATAAGGCAGTATTGGGTTAATTATTTTATTTTTAGAAATGATTCTTCTTTACAAAAACAAAAGTTATTTTAAATATTGTGAAAAAAAATCCATCTAAAACCACAGAAATCTTAGGTAGCATGTTTCAGTATCCAGAAGAAGAAAATACTTGTTAAGTTCATCCATTCTTTGCTAGGCATCCTTAAAAGACTGGACATTTTTTTTTCATGTTAGATTATCTGTGAAATTGATAGATCTTGCATGTTTCAAAATATCAAGTGTACCTATATGTATATGTGTTGATATATGAATGTGTTTATGTGCCCTATGTTGTAATTCTAAGAAGCATAAAAATGAATGTAATTAGTTCTCAATATTTCAAGAGATCCACAAATTCATTGGTGTGCCAGTACACCCTCCACCAATACAGACTGCTACCCTTCTTGTGCCTTAGTAGACAATCTTCATGATTTGTTTTGATAAAAAAATTCATCATGTTATTGCCAATCATTTAAAGATAAAACTTCCTTAATATAGCAAGACTGGTCATTAAGTGGCTTACCTACTAGGCTTTTCTACTTTGGTAGTGCCTACCAGAAGTTCCAATTGGCTGACACAGTTTTGGGGAACTTGGAGCACCAAAATGAATAAGACTGTTGAAAAGGGTGTCATTGGCATCTCTGATAAGATCTTTGAATATGCCATGCAGTCATCAGAAAGTGGTTTTGTTTGTTTATATGAGGGGTGGGGGACCTTTGGCCTGAGGGCCACAGGTGGCCCTCTAGGTCCTCAAGTCCAGTCCTTTGACTGAATCCAATTTGTTCTGTAATGTTTGGATTCAGTCAAAGGGCCACATTTGATGACCTAGAGGGTCACAGGTGGTCCCTAGGCCACAGGTTCCCCACGCCTGGTTTATACACTACGCCAATACAATTTAAACACTAGCAAACATTTATTAAGTACCCATCATGTGGCCAATATTATGCTAGGCATTGGTGATACAAACTAAGTTAAGACAAAGATGCTGATCCTAATAGTTGATGAAAATATGTACTTCAAAAATTACCATACAAGAGAAAATATGATAGGTTCAAAGAAGAGGCCCAGTTGAGATTTTATGTGAAATCTATGAAGGGAGAGAGTATTTGGAAAAGGACATAGCACCTTATCCTTGACGGAAGTGAAAAACTAAGCAAGAGAGCTGTCCCCTCTAGGAATGGGATATGGTTTGACCAAAGTCAATAAATAAAGAAGAACAGGATAAAAATGAAATATGTAAATATCCATTTTAGTGAAAACCTAGATAATGTAAAATAGGAAGAAGAGTTGATGAAGATAAAGCTGATTCAAAGATTTAAAGCTGGAAAGGTGCTCAGCAGAGGTGTGTTGGTAAATGTTTAACAACCGATTCTCAAAAAAAAATAGAAAAAGATACTTGCAGTCTTTTAAGTTTAATCTTCATTATTAACATTTTCTCCAGGATTTCCTTAAGTCTAGACAATCAACAAAGCAATAAATCAATCCCTATTAGTTTGCTGATTTCTCAAGTGTAAATATTTACACTGAAAATTTAACAAATGGCCCAGTAGGAGCTGGTTTCAGTATGGCCCTGGATCTCAGAGATCATCTAGTGCAATGCCTTTATTTTATATCCCACGCTCTGGTTTTACAAGGAACAAGTTGAGTTAACCTTGGAGGATAACTGAAAAAAAAAATTCTTATAACTGTGGTTCATTGAGCTTCAGCCCAGTTTTCTTTGAATTATCTCAAATGAAACCCACATCATATGTGATCAATACACATATGAGCCAAAGGGTTCCCAGTTTCCACTCCTTCCCCCAATGAAGGAAAAGAAAAACAGTGGATTTATTTATAAGGAGTTCATGTAAGTTACCTAGACATGGAAGAGAACTGTGTCAATAGAAAGAAGGAGCTAGAAGTCTAGTTGCAATGAAGAGAGGTGTAAGTGATTAGTAAGTGGAGCCTGAATAAAAGTACTTTTCCAGGAAGTTTCATAGTGGAATATTAGGACAAATTTGAGAGATTGTAGGGTCAAGAAAACATAATTTTATAATATGGGAAATTTTAGTTGTAGATCCAGGGCAATTCAGAGAGAGACAGATGGAAGATGCCAAAAAGGGATAAATGGTGAAGAAATATTATGGATGAGACAAGAAGGGTCAAAGAATAAAAGGCAGAAGTAGAAGTATGTTGTGGACACAATTCACTAATCCTTGTCCCCACATTACTTGGTCTATTTACCCACCCCATCCCAAAGGTATCAAAACTATCAGAGGTACTTGATTGTCCCAAGGGTCTAAGGCTGAAGTTCTACTTTCTTTGGTTTAGTTTCCTGGTAGCCTCTGGTCATATTGACACGGTTTCATACCTGGGACCCCCAAGGCTAAAAAAAGGACACATACATGGATTCCGGGCCTTTCAGACTTAGTGACTATCTCAAGACCACAAGACTTTTTATACCTTGTCTTGTTGCTCAGATACGTCTCCATGTGGAGTGGTGTGTGTGTGTGTGTGTGTGTGTGTGTGTGTGTGTGTGTGTGTGTATGTGTACCAATCTACCTAAACTATTTCCCACAATATCCCCTTTATTGTATAGCTAAGTAAATCTCCTTTCGTTAACTGCTGAATGACCTAAAAGAGACCTGATATTCAGGTCTGAACTCAGGGTGTCAGGCTGAGAGAGGCTTGTCCATTTTAAGAGGGGACTTTAGCAAGGGGAAGGGACAACTGATCATATAAAACTGTTGACATTTATTTGTAATTGAGAAGTGACTCTCCATTAATAATCAATAGCAACTTCCTGTCTTGCAAGAAAAGATAACTCTTTTTGTAACATGTAGAGCCCAATTGAATCACCCTGGATGGGACCCACCTATTTGACCCAAATGTGATCGCTGGGTTCAAGCAACAGTATCCTGATGTCATTATCACCAAACCTAAGAATAAGTAAAAGTACTTCTTCCCTGGAGAGCTAAGCAACCCTAGAAGTGCTACCATTTGCAACCTTTAACCATTCTCTGTACCTAGCTCTATTGTAGGGTAGACCAGTATTGTATCACATGACAAGAAACCTCAAAGGTATTTTCACATTATCTTTATCTTTCTAGCTCTCTCTATTTGTTGATGATTCCTGTGTTTTTTTATTCCAATATTACAAATAATAAAGTAATAGCATTTTAGAATTATTAAGCATCTTAGGAAACAACTTGTCTAAACCTCAAAATCTACCCTTTCTTAATATAAACCCTACTCTCTCTCTGCTAAGATTATTCTGACAGACAAATTCACTATTTGTCTTCCTTCCTTTGGGTATATGAGCCTGGGTAAGTCAGCTAACTTGTGTCTATCTGAGTTCCCTTAACTATAAAATAGAGATAATAATAGCATCTACCTCCCAAGGTTATTGTGAGGATAAAATAAGATCATATATGTAAAGCACTTAGCCCAGTGCCTAGTGCATAGTTGGCACTTTATAAATATATCCTTCCTTCCTTCCTTCCTCTCTCCCTGAAGGCTTTTTTCATTTTACCTTGCCTCTCAGCATTCTTCTAAGTCACACCTTATTTTTGCAATATTCTTACTTTCCCAGATGATTAATAATTTTTTCCCTCTACCATTCCAATAATTTTTAAAGTCTCTCCTCCTTTAGTAAGCTTTCCCTAACTAAATAGAAAAGAAAGGGGGAAAACTATGTGATGGTCATTTATGTTGATATACATATTTTTGGTAAAGGAGGTAGCTCTCAGTGTAGAATCTTTATCTGCTAATATAAACTGTCAATTGTTCTGTAATTCATAATCATAAACAACAGCCTGCATCACTGAAAGTTTAAATGATTTGTCCAGGGTCATACACTTACAATCTGGGGTGATACTTAAGCCCAGGTCTTTCTGACTTGGAGCCTGGCTCTCCATCTACCATGCCACAAGTGTCTCTCAAGAAGCAAGGCATTGTGTAACCTGTTTGGATTGTTTCAGTCACTTACCAAAAGAGATATTAAAAACAAAAATTAATCAGGGTTTGCCCTAGGCATTTGTGAAAGTAAATTTTATCTTTGGTAGCTCAATGCTCTCCTTTCTGCATGATTTACCTTCTTGCCCCACCAATGTTTCTTGATTTCTCCTCTTTAGTGACCCAGCACCTTCTTCCCTATTAAAACGTACTTTCTTGAAAGGATGCTATTTGTCATCATACAGTATTTTTCATTTTACACGTTATCTCTTGCAAGCATGTTTACATTTTAAGCATTGTTTTTATTGATTGAAACATTCCTCCTCTTAATGGAATTCCACCCATTCCTTGAGCAGGTTGGGTCAGGAAGCCCATCCAATCCTTTTGAAATTATACTACATATGTAGCCAACTTCTGCAATTATGAAAAAGCCTGGCACTGTTGCTTGTTGATCTGGGTTATCATCTATATTACTTGGATTTATTTATTACATTAAGTTTTTCTAAAATTTTTTATGAATGTCAAATGTTCCTTACTAATATCTGCTATATAATACAAGTACATCTTTCAAGGAAAAGTAACCCAGGCAAATGGCTCTTAAAGTTATTAGATATACTGCTCAGACCTTCATCAAGTGATACCATGTATAACAAACTTTCTTTAATTATTCTGAAAAATTCATTATGATACATTAAGTCCTTTCATTAAGTGGGTCTTACCCAAATATGAGTGAATACTTTGGATATCAATTAATTCAATTTAATTAAACAAATATCAAATAGTTATTATTTACTAATCACTGGAGACATAAGGATAAATAATGTCACAGTTCCAATTTTTAAAATCATCAATATTACTCAGTTTAAAATATGAAACCCAGCCCTCAAGTTGTAAACCAGCAGCTCCTAAGCTTAACATGGCCTGAGGACAATGAAATAATTTTAAAATAAGAATAAGCATATTGTCAGAGTTATGGGTTATCTTCAATCAAAATTAAATTTTTACTTGCTTGATTTATTTCAGTTCCTTGTGAATATCATCTTATCAGCATAAAAATACCAATGTAAAATATTAAATAATTAAATAATTCTATAATGCTTTTATTTCTGATTATTAATATTCAAGACAAATCATTTTAAGGTTACATTAAAATACAAACAACAATGTTTTAAACTTAATACTTTTCTTGTCCCCATTCTCTAAAAATACTATACAAGGGACATTACCATTGACATATGAATTGAATAAGAAAGTGTCAATCAGTGATAGACTAAAGGCTAACTTTCTATACATAGATTATGCTATTTATATTTTGTATCCTCTACAATGGTACTGACATCTCATAGCACTATTCTTCAGTTAAAAAGTGAAAAGCTCCTAGGGAAGAAAAGCTTCTCACCCAATTTAATTCTTTTAAGAGTTTATTCCCTTGGGCCAAATAATCAAGTGGAGCACCTGTGGTGCAAGTGTTAAAGAAATATCAAGCAAAAGCAAACCACAGCTGTGTGAACAATCATTGAAGTGTGCCCAGTGCACAATGGCACATTAGGTAGGCATTGATCTCTGCCAGTTTATGAGGTCTCTTACAGAATTAAGCAGACTTTTTCATGGAAACCCATGGAGCAGAAATTGCTACTTCTAAGCTAATCCATTTTCAAATTACCATCCAATTGTGACTGATGACCTCACTACAAATACCCTTATCTACTTCCAACCACTCAATAAGGAAAGGGAAATCAATCTTTACTTCCCTTTATTTCCAATTCTTAAAAAAAAACACCTCAAAACATGCACAGAACAACCCACAAACATCATTGTCTCTTGCTTTTCTTAGTCACCTTTTACACCACTGCAGTTGTGTAGATAAGAATGATAGATGCTAAATGCCATCTATTGTCTGTGTGTTAGGAAAATAAATCAAGGAAGCAGAAAATGTGTTTTATTTGATACTCAGTCTCATTAAAACGAGATTTTAAGAAATACTTGGTATGTATGGGTAATTCATTTTGTGAACTGACTATAGATACTTAATCCAGAGCTGAAGTTATCGACTAAATGTTTAATCACCACAAAATGAAACCATCTCATGAAGGTTGTTATCTGAGGTACAGTTAGCACAATTTTGAAATATATCATTGAGTACAAATTATTTTATTTAAATATTTATCTTCTGAGAAATTACTCAAGAACTTACCTTCTAAAAAGAATTCACTAAAATAATAATAAAATTTATTGTATTTTATACTCTGAATAATGTCTAAATGGAACATTTTAAAATTATATTTTAACATTACATTATGAACAGAGCAGCCTGTCTTGCATAAATATTATATGAAGTTATAATTTGTTGTCATTCCCAAGTTGAGCTTAATATGTCTTAAAAAAATTTTTAGTGATGTCATCTTGGTTATTTATATTGAAAAAGAGTTCAAGACCCAGTGCTTCCTCAAAGCTTTCAAGGGAGCAAAGTTAAATAATATTTGAACTGATATACAGACATATACATACATATATATTCACAGTCAAACTGATATACATCTAAATTTACAAAATTTAAAGTAATGAACATTTTGAAAATAATATGTGGAAAAATTTAGCATTATTAGTGTATCACTGAACTGATTGCAAAATACTTGATACTGGCAGAGTGATGGATGAGATGGAGAAATAATTATTTCCATATATATAAATTAAATCACATATTTTCCAATGATTCCAACTCAGATGTAATCAAAACTCAAACATCTGGACCCATCATTGCTGTGAAACATCACAATAATGATATTAGACATATTGTTCTGTACAGTATGTTGAAGTCATTATAAATTCACAGCCAGGCTGTAGTGTCTCATTTCCTTTCAAAGAGTTGTTTTTTGATTGACATGCTTCTTTTTGAAGATGTATGATGTTCAGAAGGAAACAAACAAAACATTTTCTGAACATTAATCAATTCTAACTCTTTTGCTCAATTGTGTGAACTAAAGAGCAGGGGATAATTGACATTAGAAGCATAAAGATATGATGATATGGATTCAAAAGATATATTCATCTCTCATTAAATTAGAAGCTCCATTAGGGCAAGCCCTATGTCTTATCGCATTTTTGTATTTCTAGAAACTCCCACATAATCTTGTATATAATAGATTCAGTGAAATGTCACTAAATTGAATTGAATGTTTTTGATATTACAAACTTCTTAAGTTTATTTTTAGTTCATTTTTGTTTCTTTTTTTTAATAAAATTTCACTTATGGCTTATTTTATGTGACCTAAATTTCCCAATACATCCCTTCAATATCGCCTTTCTAGACAGCAATTCCTTAAAAATAATATATTTTAAAACATAGCAAAAAATTTTAAAAAAATCTTTGAAAGTATTCATAGTGCTCTACAGACAAAGTCTCAACCTTCTGCAAAGAAGAAAAGTGAATTTTGACATCTCTTCTTTGGAGTCAAATTTGGACATTATAATTTCTCAGCATTTAATTTCAATTACTTTATTATTCATTTACTCTACTTTGTTGTTGTTGCGTATGTTGTTTTTTTTCCTATTCTTCTTAGTCACCTGAATCCATTTTTTTCCTATACTTTTCTAAATTCATTCATTAACACAGTTTTAATCTATTACATTAAAGTACTACACCAAGATTGTTTAGACATGCCTGAATTGATGGGCATCTACTTTGTGTGCTTCTGGGTTACAAATATTTTGTTATACGTGAGGCATTTTTTTTAAATCACTAACTTCCATGGGCTGTGTGCCTAGCAGTCAAATCTCTGGGTCAAAGGATTTTGATATTTTATTTCCTTCACATGTTTTCAAATTGCTGTCTAGAGTGGTTGGACCAAGTCATAGCTCCTCTAATAGTTTGCTTGTGATGTCATTGGTACTCTTTGAGAATTATGTATGAACACCAACATAAATAATTATTTACTAGTTTCCCCATGTATCTAAAATTCTTCCAACAATGATGATTCCCCTCTTCTATAATCTTTGTCCAAATTTCTTTATGTGAAGTGACACCTAATTTATATAACTTCTTAGTAGTGATTTGGAACATTCTTTCATATAGTTGTTACTAGCTTGCAGTTCTCTTGAGAATCATTATTCATGTTCTTAAGCTACTTCTTTTTTAGTGAATGTCTTTTTTTTTTAGGCAATTGGGGTTAAGTAACTTGCCCCAAGTGACACAGCTAGTGAGTGTTATGTGTCTGAGGCCACATTTGAACTCAGGTCCTCCTGACTCCAGGGCTGGTGTCCACTGCACCACCTAGCTGACCCTAGGGAATGTCTTTTGTTCTAGTATTTTTCTGTAAGTGATTTTTTTGGATAAGAGACCATTATCAGCAATAAATGTTACACAGATTTGCCCCAATTTATTGCTTCCCTTCTAAGTCTAGTTACGTTAATTTTGTTTATGCAATTTTTTGGGCTATTTTCTGCAATCAATTCTTTTGTAATATATTTTATCCTTCGGTTAGGAATTCAACCTGATTTTTTACATTTCAATAAATAATTGATTCAATCTATAAACATCTATTTAAATATGAAAAAGATTCAGATATTCAAGATGTTGAATAATACAGAAGTAATTTCAGATGGATCATACAACTTGAAATATTTTGTTAAATCATAGGTTCTTTTAAAATAAGGAATGTTTCTGATATTTCTGCTCCTTCTCCTTGCCCCAATAGAGAGTCCAGCACAATACTTGACATGTAGTTGTTGCTCTACCAATGCTCATTGAATGATATTTTTTTCTTTTTACCAAGCCAACCCCCAAGCTCTACCTCAAAAGGAGAGGATAACTCTAAGACCAGATCAATGAGGGGGAATAGAAAAGAAGGGAAAAAAATCACTTTCCCCACCAGACTTTGAGAATATGCATTCCCTGATGTCCTGGGGAGAATCAGACATTTGTTCTCAAATGTAAATTTTTCTTATTTCCCTTACTTTGAATATCTGTCTCATGTTCATTCCATACAAACTTGGCAATCCAGCACTGTGTGGAATTTCAACTAACACATCTCAGATGTGCATGATCTCAGTCTGTGGAAGATGAAAGGGATAAATTTAGAAGTTACCTCTATCCTACTTAAGAGTCTAGACTAGTTATGGGGCCACAATATTACCACAAGACAATGATCTCTTGCTTCCAAATATACATCCATCATAAGGTGCTATCAGGATGATTTAATATTCAAATGGATGACACTAGGTCAATTATTTTTGATTGAAGGGTATTTTTGCCCTGGTCTTACAGTATCATGTTTAATCTCAAAACCAAATGCTACAATGGATCTGTTGTTAGATGTAAAATTTATTTAAATGAATATAACGTGATTCCATAATTTACCTATAATGTAGGGTTTTTTTAAGAATAAGAATTGCATCTAGTAGTATGCAATCTTACATACAAGGAATAATTTATTTTTTTCTTCCTCTATCCGGGTGTAGGGCTACAATTTAAACTTCAGTTCAACTGCTGAGCTAAAATATCAGCATTTTCATTATCCTCTCAAATGTAGGTGAACCTATTATATTGTCCAAGCAGGAGTTGACTGTAAAGTTTGCATAAGTTTAAGATATAGTAGTTATTATCCTTATATGATTAGAAGGCAAATAAGTGTATCTAGTCTTAGGCTGAAGGAATATTCTTAACTTCTGACCATTTCTTACTTTAGAAGAATTGTGGTCGACCTTCCAGGGCACAATGATTATAATAGCTACCAAAGACATTGGGCTAATAATTAGCCCAGATTGCTCATGGCCTTGGAGAATTTGAATAATTTAATCCAAGTGCTTAAGGAGTATACAATGGTGACTATTTAGGGTGCTTTGGTGTCTTTGTACCAGTAGGGTGTTTTGTTGGAAAGGGATAGCCTACTCTTAAGTGGAGAAGTAGGAAAGATAAGAGGGAGTAGGCGTTGCTTCATTCAGTCAGTTTATATCTGGAATAAGATTATTACCAAAAGATTGGGAGATAGGATGTATGAAAGCTCAATAAGAGGAAATCTTGGTTCTGATGTTGTTCAGTCCTGTCTGATTCTTCATGACTACATAGGGTTTTCTTGGCAAAGATACTGGAGTGATTTGTCATTTTCTTCTCCAAAGGATTAGGCAAACAGAGGTTAAGTAACTTGCCCTGCATTGCACAACTAGTCAGTGTCTAAGGCTGGATTTGAACTCAGGTCTTCCTGACTCCAGGCCTAGCCCTCTTTCCTCTGAGCCACCTATCTGGCTCTCTTTGTTCTGATAACAAACCTATGAGCCTGTCAAGAAATAGCTACAGTCACTTGCTAGATTGGTAGACAAACTTTCATTACCAGGACCTAAAGTGACAAGAGAAAATGTTAAATGCAGTTATTGACTAAGAGAGGACATCAGCTAGGAAAATATGCTACCAGCTTAGTAGCACTGAGGAATTAAGAACGTACCATGGAAGGAAGCTTTAACATCATTGAAACCAATCCTTTTAAAGAAGGTAAAACAGAGATCTAAGGAGGTTAATCCATTTGCCAGGTATGAGAGAGCTATCAATTGAATTCTTCTGACACCAGATCCATTGATCTTCCCAGTACACCATGATGCTTTAGTATTACAGGGAAGCAGAAATTATGTAATGCTAACTCTATAGTTGATTCCAGCAGACTAGTGAGAGCCAAGCACCTTAGTATGAAAATCTAGGTATTTACATTATCATAATTGGCTTTGGGAAATGTTTAATCATAGGTTAGGAAGACATTATTTTTAAGTTTTCTATCCTTGCTCTCCTCCCCTTCCCATTTAATTTTAATAAAAAAATGTCCCTCACAGAAAAAAAAAAACCAAAACTAATGCTAACTTATTAGGCTGCTCAGTAAAAAGTTTCTCCAAATTTCTGGGTAGCACCTCAAGATAAATGACACACGAACCACCCATTCTGTCCCCTACCACCTAATATATCTCAAACCCTTCCTACCACAAATGCCGCACATATAAGGCTAACACGTTAAATTGTGTTTTTGTTTGACATAAAGCAAGTACTGAAAATTAGGATTAATATCATATATTTAGTTCTGATATTTTTAATGTAATTCAGTCACCAGTCAACAATTGTTAGGAACCCACTATGTGCAAAACTCTATCCTAAGAGCTAGTAACATAAAGACAAAGAAAACAAAACAAAAACAGTCAAAGCTCACAGCCAATCTGAATCTTTTGAGAAGTAAAATTTTCAGAGACAGAATTCTTAGTCATTAAGTGACAGTTAGGTGTGCAGTGGATGGAGCACTAGGCCTGGAGTCAGGAAGTTTGGTGTTCAAATCCAGCCTCAGACACTTACTAGCTGTATGGCCCTGAGTAACACACTTAACCTCTATCGGCCTGAGTTCATCATCTATAAAATGGGGATACACTGGAGAAGGAAATGGCAAACCACGCAAATATCTTTGCCCAGCAAGCCACATGGAGTCATTTAGAGTTGGACATGACTGAACTACTGAACAAAGTAAAATGTATAGAAATTAAGCATCAAGTTAAACATCTCTATAGTTTGTAGTGGTTTTATTAAGTCATCTTTCTTTTCTTGTTATAGAGATTACAGAGATAGAGAATTCAATAAGTAACAAAATCTGAAAATACTGTAACATATTTGTACATTAGCAAATGAAACAAAGGGTAAGCAAGTCTTTAATGTGTTTGTCCCTTATTGACACTAAATTACAATGGTCAAACTCTATACTAAAAAAAAAATCACTGAAATATATGTCTATTGGAAATCAAAAAGAATAAAAGAATTAACACATATTCATCACAAATAAAAATTACCCTACAAAGAATGATTTCCCAGTTGACCAACACGAGATTTTTAATCTGATAAATCTGCCTTCTGGACACAACCTCCATGACTTCAGTTGTAGGATAACAAACCCATGAGGCACACCACAATACTTATTTTTCTTGGGGAAATTATGAAAAATGATCCAAGTTTGGGTGTGCACAAACTAGTGTACAGAGTACCTTATTGTTTGTCTTATCAGGTCTCAGTTAAGTCTGGATGAAGATGATTGATACACATCTTAAGACATCATCTCATTAATAATTCAATGAGATAAACTCCTGTTGTTATATATGTTATGACATGTAGAATAATGAAGTAAACTGTCAAGTCTTGTAAGCCATATATCTTCAATAATATTTTTTTCAAAAGAAATCAGGGGCAGCTAGGTTGTGCAGTAAATAGAGCACAGGCATTGGAGTCAGGAGGACCTTAGTTCAAATCCAGCCTTGGACACTTGGACACTTGACACTTACTAGCTATATGACCCTGGACAAGTCACTTAACCCCATTGCCTAGCCAAAAAAAAAAGGAAATCAGAACTTGGAGACCACTGTATCAAGAGATTGTTGTTTGTTATTGTTTGTCCTTTTTTCTCTAAGAGGACCATGACATCAGTAAGATGATGCCATGACTTGCAAATGAATTGGATTTAATTGAGTGAGCACTGTGCAAAGTCACCAGCCTCACTTTATCCTCAGGAGCCATCTGGGTTTAGTGGCAAAATATAGATCAGGATGACTAGAGATGACCCAGGATTCAGTGGAAGACCTTGGACTTTTTAAGCTAAGGTCTTTCTGAGTTCTCACTTTGACTGTGGCAACACCCATTTAGTGATTAAGGCTGGTTAAGAAATGAGCCAAGGAATAGCCCCTTTTATTTAACCTAAAAAAAAAAATAATCTGAGAGGGGAAGACCCTCAGTGTAAGAAGAATAAAGAAAGTAGAGCCCAAGAATAATACACACATATAGTTAGCATTTACATAGCCCTTTAAGGTTTGAAAAGTGTTTTACATATACTACCTCATTTGAGTTCCATAACAACCCTATAAGGTTGGTATTATAATTATCCCCATTTTACAGATGAGGAAACTAAGCATAATGGAGGTTAGTGACTTGCCCAAGTTCACACAGCTTATAATTATGTGTCTGAAGCAGTATCTGAACTTGGGTCTCCCTACACCAAGTCTAGCTCTATATATCATTTAATGGCCCCATATAGAGATAACACCAAATAGTAATGGTATTCAGACAAATTACAATAGGCAGTGTTGTTATTCAGTAATGGAAATTAAACTACATATGTTTTGTTAACAAAAGGTAAATGATAAGTGTTTAAAATGTTATACTATACCTATTCTTTTAGGTAATTTTATTCAACTTTTAGAGAAATGTACTTTGTGGTAGCTTTACAATGTGTTATTGTGTCTTCTGTGTCAAAAGAATAATATTCAAGAAGATACACAAAACACTTTAAAGCAATCTCAGCAGTGTGCACCATCTTTCCATTTGCTTGACAGGGATGATATGAAAAGATGACAGCTTCAATTAGTTTATGTAGAAAAAAACTGTTGAAAATAAACTCAGAAAAATGTAAATCCAACATTGGGTGGTAAACTTTGTGTTGCAAATGAACTTAATAGCACTACATCATTAAAAATCATCTGTTACAATAGTGGTTGGGAATGGAAATGAAAATAGCATCACCTTGAAACATCAAATTTTCTCTCTGATGTGGTCCTTAGAAACTTACATGGTTGTTCTTTACCCAGAAATACTCAGGTTAGTTTATACCCTATAGAGATTATTGACAAGGCAGAAAAAAAGAAAAAACAACATTTACACAAAAATTCTCATAGAAGAGACATAGGTAACAGAGAACTGGAAATAAACTTTTTGTTCTAAGGTTGTTGGCAAAGTGAATAAAATAAAGAAACACAGAAGTCACATGTAGTGGGTCAGAGTGAAGAAAATAAAATACATAAGTGGAGATAGCATCAAAAAGCAGTAAAACTTATATTAAATATGGATATCAGTACTACCTCATTACCATTAATGCACATTATGTTCTATTTACTTAACAAACATTAAATAATAAGAATATGCTTGTATGTGCCCTACTTCCCAACCACTTTCCAGCTATTTTTGTCTAGGGTATTTTCTTTGTTTGCTCTTTTGACTTTTGCTTTTAATTTGTTTGAGAAAGAGGTTTAAGTAATTACAACAAGTGACATGATCATCTTATTGCAATATGTTTTTGCAGTGTGGTAGGATAGAATGAGGAATTAATTCCAAATCTGAAGATTTCAGTTTGGATCCTAGTTTTGTTTCTTATGACCTCTGTGACTCTCTCATGTCCTATCTAGGCCTTAACTGTTGCCTTATGAAAAATGAGGGAGCTGGACTAGGTCATTTAGAAGGTCTCTTTCATTTCTAAAGTCTATGATCCTGTGATGTTTTAGTATTACATAATTTTCTTTTCCTCTTTGGCTTTGTTTAGCAGGATTTTTTTGTCTCAAGGTTTTTTTTCATATTTTTCTTATTTAACTTAAAAATCACCATGTATAAACATTGCACTAAACAAAAAGCAATAGAAACATGATTGTACATAAAATCACAAAATTCTGCTCTCATCTTACCTCTTTAGTCTGACTTCCAGCCCATTATTAAATTGAAATTGCTCTTTTGGAAGTCATTAAGAATTTTGAATTGTCAAATCTAAGAGCCTTTTTTCCATCCTCAACCTTCTTGGCCTCCTGCAGCTTTGGATAATGTTGATCACTTTCTTCTTCATAATCGTGTGGCTGTAGGTTTCTGTGACACAACTCCTTCCTGGTTTTCCTCCTACTTATCTGACCACTCTTTCTCACTGTCCTTTGCTGGATTTCCATCCACTTTATTCCTACTAACCATGGGTTTCCCACAGAGCTCTATCCTTGTCCTTGTATTCTCTCTCTCCGCTATTTCACTTGGGTAATCTCAGTTCCCATGGATTCAATTATTATCTCTATGCTAATGATTTTCAGATCTATTTAGCCAGGCCAAATCATTTTTCCAGTCTCACATCTCCAAATGCTTATTGTACATCTTGAACTGGATGGCCCATAGACATCTTAAACTTAATAAGCCAAAACCCAAACTCATTATCTTTCCCATAAAATTCTCCTTTCTTTCTAACTTCATGAGTGTTCCACCATCCCCCCAGTTATCCAGGTTCACAACCTAGGTATCATCTGCAACTTTGCAATACATACAGTCTAACACCAAAGCCTATCAATTTTTCCTTTGCAACATCTCTTAAATATGCCCCTTTCTCTCCTCTGACACTGCAACTATCTTGGCGTAGGCCTTTATCAACTCATGTCAGTGCTACTGCTATAGTTTGATGGCTGGTCTCCCTGACACAAATCTCTCCCCATTCCAGTCCATCTAACAGTCAAAATGATTTTCCTAAAGCATAGAATTGACCATGTCCCTTACCCTACTCAATAAACTCTAATGGCTCCGTATAACCTCTAGGCTGAAATATAAAAGCCTGTATTTATAGTCTAAACCTTTCATAACTAACCCAAAGCACCCCTATCTCCACCTTTCTAGTCTTCATATACCTCACACTGTCCCTTCTCCTCCAATTTCTGAGATATAATTACACTGACCTCTGCTTTTCCTCAAACAAGACATTCTCTCTCCTGTCTCTGTGAATTTTCATTGGTTTTAACTAATGCACGGAATGTTTTCTCTCCTCATCTCCACTTTCTGGTTCTCTTCAAGGTTCAGCTACAATCTCACATTCTAAAAGAAGCCTTTGCCAGTCTCTCTTAATTCTAGTTTCTTCTCTCAGTGATTATATCCAATTTATCCTTTACATAATTTATTTGTAGACAACTATTTACTTGTCTCACTCATTAAGTTGTGAGCTCCTTGGAGGCAGTAACTATCTTTTACCTTTATTTGTATTCCTGGGGCATTTCACAGGCATAGCATACAGTAGGAGCTATACAAATATTAGCAATTGTTATATTAAATTTAATAATAGTAGCAAAGTTATCCATTTTGTGACCCCTTCTGAAATTATTTTGCGTATTTTCAAGTATTTTATTGAAGGTTCTTTTTTTTTCAATTTTGGATCTCTAATATCTTCCCACAAACTCAAAACCTCATTCTGACAAAATGTAGAAGGCATGATTCATTATCTTTCTGCTTTTGGGTTATTATTCTTACCTGTACTGTCTTTTTTTTTTGGTACCACATTTGATTATGTTGATAGTACTTAAAACAACATTTATCAATGAAAGTGAAAATACATTTAAAAAAATGCTTGACCCAGGCTTCTGGATCACTTCTCATTGTGAGTTGAATAATTTTGGCAGATTATCCTGAGTAGCCTAGTATAAGAGAAGCATATCATCTTAGAGGTAGAAAGGAATAAGAAAATGATTTGAGCCAAATAGTATTTTAACAGGAAACCCTTATATAAAATCCCTGATACCTGAACATCCAGCCCGTGGTTGAAAACTCCATTCACAGGAAACTCACTACCTCCAAATGGATACATTTTTTAATATCAAGCTGAAATCTGCCACTACAATTTTTAGCAATTATTCTTGGTTCTAATTTCTGGGAATATACTATGAATAATCAACAAAATAGCACTTTAAAAAACTTGAAGACAGCTATAATCCTCCCACCCTCACTCAGAGTCTTTTACTTACCAGGCCAAACATCTCATATTCTTTCAACTGATCCTCATCATGATGGCATGGTTTCCACTTCCCTCCCCATGCTACCCTTCCTCCTTTGGATAAGTGACTGTTTATCAATGTCATTATTAAAATGTGGTGCCCACAACTGGGTGGAAAAAGTACTCCAGAAGACATCTGGCCAAGGTAGATTAGACAAGGATTTCCAACACTCTAATTTTCAGCATTATACCTTTTGATGCAATCCTAAGATTAAGTATTTCTTTCATGTTAAAATTATTGCCATTCTAAATACTCTGTTTTTATTAATAAAGCACAAAATTGATAACTTTTTGGTAGTTACATCTTACTGTTTAATTATAGTATACTTACAGACCATTAGACCTACCAGGTCATTTTCACTTAAACTATTATCTATCCATGTTTCCCCCATTCTGTACTTGAAATGTTTATTTTTCTTTTAAATCTAAGCATAGGACTTTATATTTATTTCCATTATATTTTATCTTATTAAATATGGCTGATCATTCTAGTTTCTCAAGTTTTTTTTAATTATAATTGTCATCCAACATGTCAGCATTTTTGCTAACATAGCTTCCAAACTTCAGATCATTTTCAAATTTGATTCAAAAAAAGGCTTCGATGTCTTCATCCAGAAATAAGGCTTCATCTTCATTTTCATACTGACAGAGAACTTGCTCTAGCCCAGGTTGATAATGAACCATTCTTTTTTTTTCTTTTGTATCCAATCATTCATTATATCTTAGTCCACCTAACTTCAACCACTTGGTTCACATATCTTAAACTTATTCATAAGAATATTATTAGTTTGTCAAATGCCATATTGCTATACAGGTGGCACTATGAAGTCAGACTAACTCACAATGGCTTAAAATGATCACCAACTTCTTCTAAGTGCTCACAACCTGTAAATGATTTTGATCTTCCCCTATGACATTTCTGTATTTTGAAAGTCTTTTTGCTCCATGTAGACTGAAGATTGTGATTATTTGGAAAAAATGATATCTCTAAAAATATTGTTAGATTGTTGTTGTTGTTTTAGTGGATCAATGTTATGACCAGGTAATAGTAGCAAACAGTTTGGTTTGTATGCATCTATGTACCAGGCACTATGCCAAACACAGAAGCTTCAAATTTGTTTAGTTTTATTTTGAAGAGATGGTAACAGATTTAAGGCTAAGCAGAAATGTAATTATTTTAAACTGTCTCCTTGAAGAATGTCCTACTTTATATCAATTGTCCTTGACAAGATTATGTTTATGGAGAATCATTTTCCATGTAGATATTGAATACACTATTCCTCCCTATTCCTGGGTCTATTTTAGATATCTTCATGAATAACACAACAATACATAATTAAGTCATGAGTACAAAACTGAGACAAAAGCATCATCATCACCTGCCTTTGGTAGATACATGGAATAAGGGGTTGCCTTTTCCTTACATTTATAATTGATCTTCTCATTAGATCCAGAAGTCCCTAGGGCAAATTTTTATTTTATTTTCACCATCTCTGAAGAAGGGCCTATTATTTCTATATCTTTAGCCCCATGGTATTAGGCTTTATAGTATTTTACAACATAAAAATTAATTGTAAGCTAAAAGACATACTATCTATCTAATGCTAGATACCTATGCAAAACAAAAACAAAACCATTTGATAGAGTTGGACAAGGTCAAACTTGATTTTGGCCTTTGCTTATGTGCCATAATTATAGAACATTTATAGTCTTTTCAAAGTCATGCCTTTAAGCTCTCATGCCATCAAAATTAGCCTGACACTACCAAGCACACCTATGCTGATTTAAAGGTGCCTTATTTGATTAGTTGCTCAAACTCTTCAACCATTTCACACTAGCCCCAATCCATTTCTACCTCAGAGCAAAAAGTTTATTTATAACTTTTAGTCAAATTGGTTCAATGGCTGGAAATATAAAGAATGACACTGACACTTCCTTGCAAATTCCCAGTTCCTCATAAGACACCATGGGGAATATGCTAACAAGGTCCCAAAATTTATTTATTCCAATAATATAGATGTCTTGAACACTGATTGCTAGTGGTATGAAACATTGCAGATTATTGTTAATATTGTTGAATGGAAGAGTATCTGTGAAGGAGCTATACTACAAATACACAAAATAGCTCCTAACAATATAAACTAGGTAGTACTAGCTCAAAGAATGCATAGTGGAATCTGCATCTTTATTAATGGGCTTTGTAAGGAAATACTATGGATAGTGTTTTTATTATTGAAATGGTATAACTTTAATAAATTTCCATTTTGTACTCAAGGACATTTGTAAGTACTTTTCTCCAAATGCTACAATATTGTGAGGGTATCATAAAAATACCCCAAATCTAAAATTTTTCTGCCATGTGAATTATGAAATTGCCTGAAATAAAAGATCTTATGATAGAGATGGTACTCAGAAACTTTCAGGAAAATAAAATGCTACTCTTCCAAATCCTGTTTTTTGTTTGCTGTAAATAGAAGTAAAATCTCTGTAGATGAATCTTAGAAAGCAGGATGATTTACACTGTACTTTTCAAGATGATCCAAAGTAGCCATCTTGAGCATATCTGCTGTGGTTCTACAGTAGAAGATATATTCTATTGCTTACCTGAAGTTGTTGAGAGGAGATTTATTGTCTATGTTGTGCAGTTCAAAGAGGATCCCATCCTTATTGCTAGGGGGAAAAAAGTGCTATATTGTAAATCAGAAAAAACACACAAGGAATGAACAGGCTTTCAAAAAAACATAGCTCTGTTTTTGTTAGTTTTAGTTTGGTGGGTGATGTGATTGGAAAAAATTATTGCAATCAGAAACTATCAGAACCCAAAAAAGATAAAAGGTTAACATAAATTTATAAGTAAAAAAAGTAATACGATACCATCAAATCTCTTGGTATATGTATTCATATATAATATGGTATATGTGTTTAAAGATACAAATGCTAGAAAAGTCATGACTATAAACATCTAAATGAAAGTAAAATATTGAAAGACAATGTATCTATTGTGCTATAATTAATAAAAAACTACTATTAATGTATTTCATTTTTATATATTCTATATCACCTTCATTTCCAAATATAGCACTGCCTCCCTCTCATTAAAAAAAATGGAGGATGGGAGAGGCACAGAAGAGAAGTTCAGCAAAACTAACTAACACATCAAATGAGTCTAAGAGTATATGCAAAGATGTGAATGAATAATTCTTGACCTTTACATAAAAGTTACATTTTCCCCCTTCTTCTTTGGTGTCAATATTGATTACAATTACCAATGCTAAATTTTGTTTTTGTTGTTATTCTTTCTGTTTATATTGTTGTAGTCATTGTATATACTATTTTCTTTGTTCTGCCCATTTCACTTTGAAATAGTTCCTAAGTCTTCCCATGTTTCTTTGTATTAATCATTTCTTACAAAATACTAATGTTCTATTAAATTCATGCACTGTAATTTGTTGAGCCATTCCCTAACTTATGAATATTAACTTTGTTTCCAATTCTTTGCTAATCCAAAAAGTGCATCTATGATATTTTGGTTTATGTGGGAATTTTATTTCCAACTTTGACCTTCTTGGCACATATGCCAACAGTATGATTTCTGGGTCAAAAGGCAAGGATATTTTAGATTTTTTTTACATAATTTAAAATTGCTTTAGAAAATTGTTGAACAAATTCCGAGGTCTGCTTATAGGTATTGGTAAGTGGTTTACAACTTATTCGGTGTTTAGTATGTGTTAGAAACTATGCTAAGTGCTGGTGATATTTATCTACAACCACTCTAAAGTTTACTATTTTCACCTTTTGTCATTTTTTGCCAACTTTCTGAATGTAAGGTGATATGGATTATTTGGATTTGAAAATCAGCAAGTTTTCATATAGCTAATAATAGTTTGCAGTTGTTATTTTGTGACGTCTGTTCATATCAACAAATAAGCATTTATTACATACTTATGATATACCAGGTACTATGCTAAGCACTGGAATTACAAAGAAAAGACAAAAGATAGTATATCCATTAATTTCTTATCCATTAGAGAGTAACTCTTGGTCTAGTATGTTCACAATAGTTCCTTATGGATATCTCAGATATCTGGATCAGAGATATTTAATGCAAAGTCTACCCCCTAATCCCAATGGACAATTGACAGCTTCCCTTTTTAACTTAGCTATTTTGATGTTTTCATGCAAAAAGGTTTACAATTTCATCCATCATGTCACATTATAAGTGAATTATAATAGTAGAAATTTTCCTGAAACATATAGTCTAAATCATGTTTCAATGACTAATGAAGGAATTTTATTAATTTTTTCTATATGTATGCATGTCTAGATTCTATATGTTTTACATGTCCTTCCTGATGAAACACATCCATATCCCTGATCAGTATTTCATCATTAATTTTTAAAATAGTTTTGTAAAGGCATATCCAAGGAAAATAACATCATGAGTAGAAAAAAATCACAAGTTATTATTGAGAAGCCACTTTAATGCCATTATTTCATGTCATCTATATAGAATTTTTGTTCTAAAACAGCACAACTTGGTAACAAAGGATGCATTTACAGTTCCATGGTTATTTCTAATAGCATCATTTTTTTTTCTTGTATCATTTGGTGACATTACTTTAGTAGTATAAAGTGACACTCTTTTTAGCCCATTTATCATGCCTGAAATACTATCATTAAGTATGTGGAAGGTAGGAAAAGTCAGAAGAATTCTTGAATAACTCAGTATTGTCTTGATTGAAAAAAAATACTCTATCTGGTTTGACTTCATATTTCTTCCTGATGCAAATTTCTATTGAGAAAATAGAATAATCCTTAAAAATGCAAATAAAATTATTTCAGAGTCATTTAGCTGAAGTGAAAGATATAGAATAGGTATTAAAATGAGAGTATTTGTCTCTATTTTAATAGTTTATTATCAAATAAATAGTCCTAAAGAACTTAACTTGGAAAAAAAATGTATCAACATGAATAATTTCAGAAGACAGATTTACACACATACATAGGTAACTGCTTCTCTGTGACTAGTTTCTATTGTTTTCTCCCTGGATTCCTATAATTTCTTCACCTTTCTTATATTTTCAGCATAGATTCATCACCCTTGCTTAGGGATTTACTGTATATCACTGGAGGGGAAGGTTTCTATGGCAACTGGATGAGACCCTCAGGCACATCCCTAATGACTCTGGGCAGCAGTTCCAAACACAGTTTGTTTGAAGGTCCAATTGTTGTCCAACAGGGGTGCAGTTGATGAAACACAGATGAGTGGAAACCCTGTTTCATCCTGTACTCTCACATCTACTAGAGTCAATTATTCTTGGTACTAGGAGAACATAAATAGACTGAGTAATGAAATCCAGAAATAATCCTAAGTCATCATTTTAACCAAGAATTTCATATTACTTCCCCAACACACATTTTATCAAAACTACTAGCCATTGGCAAAAATGGACAAAATCGACCTCCTCTTGTTTACTAATGTGAAAATGTTAATAAATAGAGGATTGATTCCCCTAAAAAATTGTAATAGGAAATCAAAGGTGCCTGAAAAAAGCCAAGCTAAATAGCAGCCTCTAAAAAAATTCAAAATAGATTTTTTTTTTCCATATTTGTGTTGTAAAACTCAGAGGCAGAGTGGTACAGAGGAAAGAATACTGGATTTGGAGTAAGACAACCTCAGTTCAAGTATTAGTTCCATCACATACACCCTGTGACAAGTCATTTAGCCACTGTGGGCCTCAACTTCCTCACCTGTCAAATGAAGACATCGACCTAGGTGACCTCTAAGGTCCTTTCTAACTCTCATTCAAGTATCCTCAACCATGAAAAAAAACTTTTAGAAGTTTATGTATAGTACCCTTATATTTGCCATTTTGATTTAAAAAGGGAAATGAAAGAATGTAAAAATCTTTATCAAATACTTGCTTTGTGCCAAACATGGTGCTAAGTTTTGAGGTTATGGATACAAAAGCAAAAAAAATGCCTGTCTTTGAGGACATTACATTCTAATAAGGCAAACAACACACATAAGGTAGTGGTAGCTAGAAAGGGGGACTTTGGTTCATAAAGTTACTGGAATTATGAGTGGGGCCACAGAAAATTATACTGACATTGCCCATCTTGGAACAATGGCAGACTTGAATTGAACCATGGTTCATGGTTCTAGAAAGGAAGGAGAAGAGGATGAGGATAAACAATAGGTATGGTAATAAGGCACGTCAATGAACATCTAGTCAAAATATTATTTCTTTGATCACAGTATCAGTTTTAGTATACAATGATGATGTCAGATTTACTTCATTGAATATAGACGCTTAGAAGCAAAACAATAGAACATGGTAACTACATGATTCACTATACTAGCAGAATATTTACCCTAGTTTATAAGAGAATGCAGTATATGTAATGTCATCACCACGGAATATGATATAGAATACCCACAAGTGGTAATTGCCCGCTTAAAGGGTCATACTATAGCATGTTACTTTTCTAAATATAAAGAGCTCCCACTGTACTCTAAAATTCACACCAAAAAAGAATCTCACCTGACACAGTTGCCTCACTCATTGGGTTCAATCAAACTCAATGCATGATCTATTTTTGAACTTCCTCTCAAAGTCACTATAGTCTTTTTGATAGAACTATGGAAAATATTAAAGATCTGCTTTTTATTACAGTCCACAAATAATACTGGAAATATACAGAAATGAAAGACCAATCTATGAGTCCAAGAAAGAAGTACAGGGGACTAAAAGAGAAAAAAAGGAATTCAATTCAACAAGCATTTATTATGAGTGTATTTTGTTCTAGATACCATACCAGAAAATAAACATACCTAACAAGAAAAACAGAGACAAGACCTGCCCACTCTACCAGGTTTATTACTGTTGTGGTTGTCTAGTTAGTACTAGAGCCAAAAAGTTATTTGAGGTTACAGACAAACACCATGCAAAGTGTAAGTAGTCCATATGGGAACCAAGAACAAGTTAGTATTAGCATTTACAGTAGAAGAGGGAAAAAGAAAGAGTCAAATCTCCACCCTAATACTATTTTGTTTCTAAAATAGTGAGGTTCACAAATCCTCAACCTAAATTTGTCACCTAAATATAAATCTTGATTTCTCAAGAGTTGGCAGCCTTCTAGGTAGATGAAGTCATTTCCTACGTTAGCAAAATATAGTCATTTTTTAGTCTGCCAGTTAAATGACTGGAGGAAGATGGCTGTACATGTATTCTGTGCCAAAAGGTCTATATGAATATAATGTTAAAATTGAAGACTTAAACACATTCATGACAGAAGCCAAAAGTGATGGTTCATTTTTTCAGACTAATCATACTTTTCAGATCTTGCATTTCTTATCAAATTTAATTTATGTGACTTACAGATGAAGATGACTAAATGATTTAATGATATTTTAGGCACCTGTTTAATCAGATCCAAAATAATTTGTGAAAGATGAGTAAGGGTTGGAAATACTTAAGGCACCTGGAGAGTTGACTGTAGGGGGAGATATTTTTACTTAAACATAGTGGTATGTTGAATATTTTAATGCCCATTCACCTTGGAAAAGTGTGTGTTGTGGCTTTGCATCTTCAAAAACTCAGTAGAAACACATGACAGTATCCCTTTCAAATATGTGAACTAACTTACAGACCCAGGCTGGTCAAAGGAAACAGAGGCAGCTGCTGCCTCCTAAGCTTTTGGCCCACAGACTGAGGGGGAATCGAGTAGCTGATCAGAGAGGGATTGCAGGGATCTCTTTGCCAGTGCTGAGGCAGGAATCTCTTGCTTTGCCCATGCTTGGATCTGGGTCACAGTTCTAAGAGGTGGTCCTGGGGCAAGGAAGAGTGCTGGCATGGTGGAGCTTGTAGTGGCAGTGGAGAGGAAACACCTTGCCCCTCATCATACCACCTTGGAAGAACTGAAATTTACAGGTCCTTAGAAGTAGCTCTGAAAACATCCATACAAACCCCCGAAGCTTGGGACAGTACATTCTCCACATTGGAAGCAGACTCTTACCTTAACAAAGAGTTTAAAACTCAAGTAATTGGTTGGGATTATGAGTAAGCAGCACAAAAAGAGCCAAACTATATTATCTTACTTTGGTGACAAAGAAGATCAAAACATACAACCAGAAGAAGACAACAAAGTCAAAGCTTCTACATCCAAAGCCTCCAAGAACAATATGAATCAGTCCCAGGCCTTGGAAGAGCTCAAAAGAGATTTTGAGAAGCAAGTAAGAGAAGTAGAGGAAAAACTGGGAAGAGAAATGAGAGTGATGCAAGAAAATCATGAAAAACAAGTCAACAGTTTGCTAAAGGAGACCCAAAAAAATATTGAAGAAAATAAAACCTTAAAAAATAGCCTAACCCAAATGGCAAAAGAGGTCCAAAAAGCCAATGAGGAGAAGAATGCTCTAAAAAACAAAATTGTTCAAATGGAAAAGGAAGTCCAAAAGATTACTGAAGAAAATATTTCCTTAGAGATTAGAATAGAGCAATTGGAAGCTAGTTACTTCACGAGAAATCAAGACCCCATAAAACAAATCCAAAAGAATGAAAAATTAGAAAACAATGTGAAATATCTCATTGGAAAAACAATTGACCTGGAAAATAGATCCAGGAAAGAGAATTTAAAAATTATTGGACTATCTGAAAGCCATGATCAAAAAAAAGAGCCTAGACATCATCTTTCAAGAAATTTTCAAGGAAAACTGCCCTGATATTTTAGAATCAGAGGGCAAAATAGTAATTGAAAGAATCCACCGATTTCCTCCTGAAAGAGATCCCCAAAGTCAAACTCCTAGGAATAATGTAGTCAAATTCCAGAGTTCCCAGGTTTAGGAGAAAATATTACAAGCAGCCAGAAAGAAACAATTCAAGTACTGTGGAAACACAATCAGTATAACACAAGATTTAGCAGCTTCTACATTAAGGGACCGCAGGGCATGGAATATAATATTCTGGAGGGCAAAGGAGATACGATTACAACCAAGAATCACCTACCCAGCAAAACTGAGTATAACCCTTCAGTGGAAAAATGGTCATTCAGTGAAATAGAGGACTTCAAGCATCCTTGATGAAAAGACCAGACCTGAATAGAAAGTCTGATTTTCAAATACAAGACTCAAGTGGAAAATGAAGAGGTAAACAGGAAAGAGAAAATCATAAGAGACTTATTAAGTTTGAACTGTTTATATTCCTGCATGGAAAGATGATATCTGTAACTCATGAGACCTTTGTCAGTATTAGGATAGTTGGAGGGAAAAATTATATCTATGTATAGATAGACAGATAGATAGACAGATAGACAGACAGAGGGCACAGGGTGAGTTGAAGATGAAGGGGTTATATCTGGAGAATAACATTAAGGGGTGAGAGAGGATTATACCAGCAGAAGGAGAAAGGGAGAGGTAGAATGGGGTAAATTATCTCTCACACACAAAAAAAAACAGAAAATAAAAAGCTCACAGTGGAGGGGAAATGGGGAAGGTGAGAGGGAATGAGTGAATCTTATTCTCATAGGATTTGACTTAAGAAGGGATAACATACACACTCAATTGAGTATGGAAATCTGTCTTACCCTACAGGAAAATAGGAGGGAAAGGGGACAAGAGAGTAGGGGAATGATAGAGAGGAGGGCAGATTGGGAAAGGGGGTAATCAGAAGCAAATACTTCTGAGGAGGGACAGGATCAAAAGAAAGACTAGAACAAATGAGGGGGCAGGATAGGATTAAGGGAAATAGAGTTAGTTTTTCACAGCATGTCTACTACGGAAGTGTTTTGCATAACTGCACATATATAACCTATATTGAGTTGCTTGCCTTTTCAATGAGGGTGGATGGGGAGGGAAGAAGGGAGAAAATTTGGAACCCAAAGTTTTAAAAACACATGTTTAAAAAATGTTTTCACATGCAACTAGGAAATAAGAAATACAGGAAATGGGGTACAAAACTGTATCTTGCCCTATAGGAAAATAGAAGGGGAAGGGGTTAAGAGAAGGGGGGGAGAGATAGAAGGGAAGGCAGACTAGGGGAAGGGGTATTCAGAATGCATGCCATCTTGGGGTGGGGGGAGGGGTGAGATGGGGTGAAAATTTGGAACTCAAAATCTTGTGGAAGTAAATGTTGAAAACTAAAAATAAATAAATTTATTAATAATAAAAAATAAAGAAAACAGAGGAGGGAGATTTTCAATAGAATTTAGGAAACTAATAATGTCAGAATACTTTTATTCCACTGAATTAGTTGGAATTGTAGCATGCTGACTGGTAATAGGACAATATTTGACCTTTTCACCTCTCTACATTTCCTAGTGTCTAGACACAACTTTGGCTGTTTCTCTTTTCCTTAATCTTATGCCATTTCCCCCTTTGATATACTTTCATATTATCAATTTTATTTAACTATTAAAATACCACCATCCTTTCTCTATGCTTATATTTACATAGGGTGTCCCCAAAGTCTTTAAGATAGTAAAGCTTAAATCTGCAATTAAAGCTGAAAATTTTAGTATCTGTTAAAGTTTAAAGTTGTCCTTAAAACTTTTTGGGACACCATGTAGAGTGTCAGAATTTTTGCAAGATAATTTACAAACATTTCCTTATTTATTCTCATTATTATCCTTTGGAGTTGTGGCTACACCTATCATCATTACCATTTTACAGAAGAAGAAAATTGGGGCTGAGAGGAAAAAAAATCTACTGACACACAACTAATTAAGTATGAGAAGCAGTATGTGAACATGTCTTCTAAATTTCAAGTCTAATAGTCTTGCTTTTATACCCCTTTGCTTCTCAATTTCACCTCAATCTTCATGAAGGGAAAACTAGGAAAAAACCAAACAAAGCTAAAATAATATAAATACATAAATTGTGTATATATATTCATGTATATTTATACATGTATATATAACTGTATATTCAAAACATTTCTAATTTTGTTAGTGTGTATATTCCCTTTACTAAGGCAGATCACAGCCTCTCTATAATTTAGTAAATAATATTTATATAGCACTAAGTATACGCCAGGCACTGTGCTAAACATTTTTTTTTTACAAATATCTCATTTGATCCTTACAACAACCCTGGGAGTTAGGTACTATTGTAATCTCAGTTTTACAGATGAGGAAACTGAGGCAGACAGAGATTAAGTGACTTGCCCGAGTTCACAAATCTTGCAAATGTCTGAGGCTAGATTTCTGGAAGATGATCTTCCAGACAAATTGGGTCTGAAGAGTACATTATATCCACTTGATGATGAATCTCTTCAAATTTAACTGGAAGAACACTGATCTCAGTCCCTCATTGGTCCCTCCTAGAAGCATTTCAAAAAGGCTTTCAAAACTTGTGTGCTTCAAGAAGCTTGTGTCATTTTCATGGTTTGACCAGATAGGCACAGACAGACATAAGCTAAACTCTCCACCCTTCTCTATCTCCACCCTTTGGTGGAGATTCAACTCTGCACTATCTTCTCTCATCTCTTGACATCTTGTCCTATCACTAAAGACTTCTTGTTAAACCTCAACCTTGGATTACTCTCACTTACTGCCTTTTTTACTTCTATGCCCTTGGTGCTGAATAGAGCAAGCTCTATTCAGGAAATCTTGAAACCATGCTGATCAGGTGTACTACAAAAATATGTTATCTAATCTCTGCTGGGTCCTTGACGGAATAAGAGATTTATTGTAATTGCTTGGCTATCTTATTCCCTAAAATGGCTATTTCAAATGTTCTCATCTCTCCATAAGCCTCTCATAACAGCTCCTCCCAAGATCTTAGGGAACCTCTCCACTCACCATTTTAGTAGAGAAGCAGGCTCATGTTTTCCTGAAAAAATGGAAATCATTCACCAAGACCTTTTGCTTCTCCTCAATATCTTCATTGATATAGCTTACAAATCTTCCTATAACAGTCAACAAGTCAATCAGTAATCAGAAAACAAATATTTAGTGTTTACTATATGCCAGGCCACCTCTTCATTCTTGTATTTGAAGGGTGACCCTTTTCCTTGTGAAATACAATTCTTCCACATGTATCCTTGATCCTAGCCCCTCCTCTTTTAATTGTCAAATTGCCCCCATTATTATATACACTCTATTCTTCAGGGTCTTTATATCTATCCACTCTTTTCCTGCTGCCATAGTTGTCTTTCATGTTATTAAAAAAAAACTCACTCCATCCTTCTATCTCTGCTATCTTTCTCTATATCCCCCCCACTTCATTGCTAAAGTCCTTGAGAAAGCTGCTCCTTTCTCATTGCTCCCTTCACCTCCTGTCATTCTGTTCTAACCTTTCAGAAATCTGGGTTCTGACTCCACCATTTAATTAAGATTGACCTCATTGAGGGTAACAGGGACTGTCTTTTGCCTCCTTTTGTAGCCCAGCACTTGCCTCGAAAATAGGAGGTGCTTAATAAATGTTTATTGATTGATGGCTGTCTCCAATGTCTAGAACTGTCTTTCACCTCACCTCCACTTCTTAGTTTCCCTGCTTCCTTCAAGACTCAGTTTAAGTCTGACCTTCATCAAGAAGCCTTTCCAGATCCACCCAGATGTTAATGCCTTCCCCACTTAGAATACCTTCTACATGTTCTGAATATGTTATATGTACTCAGTTATGTATATGCTATTTCCTCCCATTAGAATGTAAGCAGGAACTTTCCATCCCTTCTTTGTACCCCCAGTGCTTAGGATGGAGCTTGGAACATATAAAATAATTTATAGAAGCCTGTTAGCTAAAACACAACCATACACACACACACACATGCTTATAATACTAATCATCACTTTATTAGTAATGATTTATCTTTTGATTAGATATATTTACATATATACATGTTTCTCAACATATGTGTATGTTTATATGCCCCTCATCAAAACATGAAATCACTAATATATGATCAAATAGCATTAAATGTATATGTAAATTTATGTATATATACCTTTATATGTGTGTTGTGTGTATACATATGCACGCATTGATATCCATGTTGCTTGGGTATTCAGTGGATAGAAAGCAAAGAAGGAAGCAGGGGAGAGTAGCCCCAAAGAAAATTCAAAATAATTCTTGTCATCTTGGAGGCATAGGTTAATTTAGTTAAGAATTTGACTGAACCCAGTGGATTGCTATTTTCCCATAATGTCTGAATCTTCATGTTTGTCTCTCCTCCCCCACCCCCACCCTGCCCTGGGCTTTCTACCATAAGAAATTAATTACTTTTGCTTCAAGAGGAAAACAAAGACCAAAGCGTGATTCAGCTCTTAGTATGCCTCTAGGTATGTGACAGAGAAGGTATTTCAGGTGTGGCTTTTCAAACTTGATTACCTAAGGAGCATTGTTCAAGGGCTGTGTACTTTTAGAGACCCAACTCCTCTTTTATTTCTGCTTGGACTTTATTTGTGACTAGCTATCACTTCTTCCAGACATCTATAATTTTCTGCTATGTGTGAAGTTTGGGAAACCTTTGATATTTATTTCTATCTAGTTTTAGTTTACTTAACTAAAGTCAACAAAAACCATTATCCCTTTGTGTTTTTATGAGGTCTCTGAAAGTGTGTTGATACTGTGGTTGATTACTGAACCAAATTCCTTACTAACATGAAATTTGAATTTTAACATGTTATTTTTCTAAAAATATATAGCGGTAGTTGAAATTCCATGTTATACATGTTATGTCAATATAGTTGTACACACCTAAAGAATTCTAGGAGTAAAGGACCTAGAAACATCTTCTTGGAGAACAACTCATCTTCTTGGAGATGTGCCTGGGGCAGGGAGAGGCCAAGTGACCAGCCAAGGGTGATTCTGTCAATATGTGTCAGAGACAAGGTGTGAACTCAGTTCATCTTTGATTCCAGATTGGTGTTTCAGTACAGACAAGAAAACATTTTGCCCAAAGCCTGGCAGGGACTGGCTTTGTTACTACCTGTAGAGAATTTGAAATTATACAAAGAAGTAAGGGACATTCCACTGCAATGTTCCACCCAAACATTCAAATACATATGTAAGTTGCCTCTGGAGAGGAAGACGTTCAAGTAAACAGTATTTAACACTCTTCCCTCTTCCCTCTGCTCTTTCAACACAAGTAGAGCCACAGGCCAAGGATCAAAAACCACCAGTGGAGTAACAGTAGAAATCATCTCCCAAATTCTTACATTTCTGTTTAATGGCTCTGAATTTTAAATTAGGTGGTATCCTGAATAATGAGTGAGTCATATATAAATCATAGAAATAATTGCAGCAGGGTTAAACAGGGTCTGGGGGTTGACCATACTTACTTCAATCTTTCCCATATTTATTCTTACCATCCCAAACTCTAGGTTAATCTAAAGCTATATTTGTATATTTAGTCATTAAGTAATACACAATTTCCAAAGACTAACACTGACAAATTTCTTTTCTGGGTGGGTCTTCGAAAGTTGTGACGGTGGAATAGGCAAGATCAGCAACAATACCTGCAAGTTTAGTTGCCAGATCTCATCTCTGCAATGGTTGCTCTCTATTTGATTGCTTCGGGTGATAGTCTAGAAGCATGGACAGTGGTCTAAGGGCATCACTGTTTCTGAAACTTTGGGGTGAAGGATCCCATACTGTTTCCGCCTGGGTCTGAGGTGAAGAGGAAGTGGCAGGGGGAGAAGAAAGGGGAGGAGTATCCAGGAGAAGAAGGTTACTAATGAGGTAAATTTCGGCAGAGAGGTCAAGAAGGGTGAAAATATTCCTTTAGATTAGGCAACTAACAAATACTTTTTAACTTTGTACAGGCAGTGTCACTTGAATGAAGAGGTTAGAAGGCAGAGAAGAAGGAAGGACACAGGATATAGACGGGTTTTTATGGAATTTAGTTATGAAGTGGAGGAGAGCTAAAGAATAACAGCTAGTGGAAATGGTAGGATCTAATGAGTTGATGCTTATTTGTTTTTTAAGGTTCTGAAAGACATGGGCATATTTGTAGACAGCAGGAAAGCAGCTTATAGAAAAAAGAAACTGAAGATAAGAGAGAGACTGGGGATGATTTCATTGTTGTTGTTTAGGCATGTGCAGTTCTTCATGACCCCATGGATCATAACACAGCACACCTTTCTGTCTTCCACTATCTCTCAAAGTCTGTTCAAATTCATGTTTGTAGTTTCCATGATACTATCTATACATTTCATCCTCTGCTATCCCCTTTTCCTTTTGCTTTCAATCTTTCCCAGCATCAGAGTCTTCTCCAATGAGTCCCATCTTTTCATTATGTGGACAAATTATTAAAGCTTCAGCTTCAGTATTTGACCTTCCAGTGGATAGTCTGAATTAATTTCTTTAGGCATTGACTGATTTGATCTCCTTCCTGTCCAATAAATGTTCAAAAGTCTTCTCTAGCACCACAATTCAAAAGCATTGATTCTGCTGTGCTCAGCTTTTCTTATAGTCTAAATCTCAGTCATAAATTACTCCTGAAAAAAAAAACATAGTTTTGACTATATAGACCTTTGTTGGCAAGGTGATATCTCTGTTTTTTAGTATACTGTCTGCATTTGCCTTAGCTTTCCTTCCAAGGAGCAAGCATCTTTTAATTTCATGGCTGCAGTCACTATCTGCAGTGATCTTTGAGTTCAAGAACATAAAATCTGACACTTGCTTCCATTCCTTCCCCCTCTATTTGTCAGAAGTGATGGGACCAGTTGCCAAGATTTTAGGTGTTTTTTTTTTTTAATATTAAGCTTCAATCCAGCTTTTATACACTCCTGTTTCACCGTTATCAAGAAGGTTCTTAATTCCTCTTCACTTTCTGCCCTCAGAATTGTATTCTCTGCATATCTGAGATTGTTGGTCTTTCTCCTGGCAACCTTAATTCCAGCTTTTGATTTATCCAGTCTGGTATTTATCCTGGTGTACTCTGTATATAAATTAAATAACTAAGGTGACAATATACAGCCTTCTTATATTTCTTTTCTAATCTTAAACCAACCAGTTGTTCAATGTTTGGTTTTAACTGCTGCTTCTTGGCCTGCATACAGGGTCCTCAGGAGACAGTTAAGATGGTCTGGTACTCCCACCTCTTTAAAGGCTTGTCATATTTTGTTGCTGATGATAGCGGGGTCAATTTTATGGATGACATGTGGGCTATAATCAAGAGTACATGAAGATAAGGTTGGTTTTGGAGAGAAAGGCCACTTCTTTATGTGAGACTGGAGTAAATTTAGAGAAAGTGAGGGTAAGATATCTGACATGTTAGATGAGGAGTCAGAAGAAGGGAGAGCTCTTTTTAAATTAGCTTTTTTTCTTCCTCATTATGAAGCAAGGTCGTTGATTGAGAGAGTAAAGGAAAGGGATGCCACAGGACCTTAACACCCAAACCAGGTAAAACCCGAGTTACAAAGTAGGAAAAGAGTATTAGAGACTAAAAATTAATGAATATTGTTATAAATATTTTACAGCAATATATTTAAAATGTTTGCTATTTCTAGAAAAAATACTACCATCAAATTACATTTACAGTAAGGATGAAAGTATGGTTCAACTCTGGGAAAATATGATAATGTTATTTAAAATAATAATTTCATATCAACAAATTACATTATTAATAGGACTTGTCCAAACTACATGTTTACATCAGTTTATGAAGGAAAAAAGTCCTTCAAAAAGTAAAACACTAATTTTTGTTTAAAAAAAAAAAACACTGAAATGATTAACCAGAGAAGGGGTTGTATTTCAATAAGATAAATAGATAACTATAACAAGGGCTAATATTTCTAGTCAGGAGTCACTAGAAGCAAATACAGGGATAAAGTAAACTTTCCCAAGAACATCTGGCATCATTGTAGGAATGCAAAAGATAACAGTAAAAGTGAGGAGAAAAAAATTAAAGGCAAAAGCTCTGGCAAAGAGGAGACAAAATTATCCCTGTTTGCTAGTAACAACTTGTAACTAGTAAAGTAGAAATGCTTTACTTAGGAAACCAAAGAAATTTAGCAGAAAAACTTGTGGCAATAATTAATAGCATTAGTAAAATGGCAGGATGCAAACTAACTGCATCAAAATTATCAACATCTTTACACAAAATAGAAAATTTCAGGAGGAAATAATAGGAAGGGAAATTCCATTAAACAAAATGAAACAAAACTATACAATACACAAACCATCTGGGAGAAAATTTATATACTCAATGCTTATACCAATAAATTACAGTACATTTTTAAGGAAATCAAAAATGACATAAATCTAGGGGTGAATCCATAGCCCATGATTTAACCCAACAAAAAATACCCAAAAAGACAATATTATTTACATTTATTCATGGTTTTAGTGGTGTTCCAGTTCAACTGCTAATGGGATGCTTTTAAAAAACTAGACAGAATAAATTATTCCCAGTAATGAAGGTTTTATAATCTCAAGAAAAATAATGAAAACATAGAAATGAAGGGAGAATATAATTTCATATCAACAAATTATATTATTAATAGGTCTTGTCCAGACTATTTGGTCCTGGTTAAATAGATCAATGTAAAAGCCTCAGAGTAAGCACAAATAAAAAACAATCAAAATTTAAAAAAAAACTATTGTGCAACACACCTGCAAACATAAGTCAGAAGAATTCTATTTTAGAGAAAATATTGGAAAATTGGAAAGCAGGTTCGCAACTGCATGGGCACAGGCACACGCGCACGCGTTCACACACAATACATGCACACACACACTAGTATATTCATACCCGATTTGCGTATAAAAACTCACCTCCATACTAAAGAAAAAGGGGTGAATATGTCTAAGAGGAGAATTCTTAACCAAAGAAAGGGTAGGAGAAATCACAAAAAGATAAAAGAGATAATTTATATTGTATTACAATGAAAATTTTTCACAAACAAAATCAATGCAACTGAAATAGGAAGAAAAATGATAATCTGACAAAAAGATACTTGCATCACATATATCTGATAAAAAATATAAAGGAAATTAGCAAAAACATGTAAGACAAAAGGTTATTACTCAATGGATATGTAGACAGAAGATACAAAGAAAAGGTTATCAACTGTTGCAAACTAATTTTAACCATATGAAAGATTGTTCCAAATCACCAAAACACAAAACAAATGTAGTTTTTAACCTTAGAGCTAGCAAATTCTCACTGAGGAAGTATTGAAAGAATCAAAGTTATTGTTGGGACTGCAGAAACATTGACACATTAATGCATCATTAGTAGATGTTTGGGAGAGGTTCAGGGAATTATTGTGCAAAGGATCACTCATAATCTGATGTATCAGTTAAGCAATTACTTTAATAAAAATATGGTAGTTGACTTCCAGGTAAATGCAGTTTTAAATAGGTAAGTGAAGTCTCAAGGAGGTAAAATTAGCATTCAAGGAAATTTTTTAGGACCTTAGGAAAATCCTGATTAATCCTTACATCCTTGTATACTCCTTGCCCACAGAGTTCACAGCTGGGTTTCAAGCCAACATACTAGGAGCAAAGTTAATTCCAACTTCCCTTGGTGTTCAGTAATCAATCAATCAATTAACATTTATTAGTCACCTTCTAGGTGCCAGGTATTATGCTAAATAGAGTGCACTTACAATAGAGGGAAAGAGAGGCAAAGTTGAAGAAGTGTAACTCAAGCTGCTCTGTTTCTGCCTTATTGATTCCTGGCCCACAAAAGTCTAGCTGTTAATTAGCCCAACCATTCTTGAAAGCAATTAGGAATCATCTTAAGAAAGTGACTAAAATTCCAATACTATTCAACACCATTTCTAGACTTATATTCTCAAGGATATTTGTTGTTGTTCAGTCATTTCAGTTGTGTCCAACTTGTCAAGACCCCATTTGGAGATTTTCTTGGCAAAGATACTGGAGTGGTTTGCCACTTCTTTCTCCAGTTCATCTTTATGGATGAGGAACTGAAGCAAACAGGATACTTGCCTACAGCCATAATTAGCAAGTGCCTGAGGTGTAATTTTAACTCAGGTCTTCCTGACTGCATACCCAGTGTTCTTTTTCTTTCGCCATCTACCTGCCTAAAAACAATGTATAATTAATTTAAAAGTGTGTGTGTGTACATGTATGTATATACATATACATATAGACATATACATGTATATGTCTGTATGTATGTGTATATACGTATGTGTGTGAGAAAGAATATAAATAAAAGAAAGTAGTCAGCAGACCACACTTGCTGTTGACTTCTAAGTATCTACAATGGGCCATACTCCTATAGTTCTGCTATTGTGGAAATGGTCCCAAAAACCTCTTAGGCTTACACTAATATTAGTATATGGTAGAAGCAATAACTACAAATTGCATATAGCCAACTAGTTTTTGGGGAGGGAAAAAGAGGGGGCAGTTGGAAGGTCCAGGAGCTAAATGCAAGTTCAATTTTAAGAAGAATTTATGAAAGTATCCAGGAAGTATTCCACTATCTGTATCCTGAGAAAATGCATATGAAATCTTAGAATCTCAGAATTCAGAGGGATGTCAGAAGTCATTCAGTCCAACTTCTTTCATAGTGACATCAAATTCAAATAGAAATGGATCCATGAAGGCCACATTTTGATTTAAAAAAAAACACACACTGATATTGTCTTTGTTGTATTATATTTTCATTTATTCTGTTGGACATTTCCAATTACATTTTAATATGGTTGACCTGCTGCTGGATTTTGACACCTTTGCTTTAGCAAACCAGGAATCCTCTAACATAAGAAGGAAATGAAACACTCTGACAAACACAAAATCAGTCACAAAACATAAAATATTTCAAAATAAATTTTATTAATATTTTTATTTTTAATTGCTTAAATTTCTTGTTTTAAGTTTTGACCCCCCCCAAGTATGGAAATAAAAGTTAATAAATAAAATAAAGCCCTTAATACACAAATTCCCACCTTGGCCACATCCCCAAAATATGTGTCTCCTTTTTCATTATAAGTTCATTACATGTTAGGAGGTGAATAGCATATTCCATCTTCATTTTTTTTGGACTCTGGATTGATGGGAGTTTTAAAGTCCTTCAAAATGTTTCTATCATGGAATAAATTGTTTTTGTTCTGCTTGTTTCACTCTGCATCACTTCACAGAATTTCCTTTGAAACTGTTCAATTCATTATTTCTTCTGACACAACAATATTCCACTATATTTTCTCACCACTATTTAGCCATTTTCCAATAAAGAAGAGGGCACCTCAGTTTCCAGTTTTGGACTACCACAAAAAGAGTTGCCATAAATATTCCAAAATGTAAGATATCATAAGAAAACACAGCATGTAATAAATTCAAACTAATAAACCACTTAGAACAAGGGATGATTCATCACATTATGCAAGTATGCTTAATTTCTGACACTATTTAACTCATTTCCTTTAAAATAGTAGTCAATGTGAAGTATGATTTAAGTTTCAAAAATTCAATTTATATATAACCTTTTAGAACAATACCTAGCATATAATGTAAAACATATCTGTAGAATAAAATACTAATATTTAATTTTTTGAGAATCAAAAATTCTACTTTATATGTTAGGAAGAAAACACTTGAGAAATAATAAATATTTACTTATAAAGGATGATCTTCTTTCTGAGATATACTTTGTAATATAAATTTGTTTTTATAGATATATAAACACTGTCTTTGTATATTTTTTTCATGAGTTAGGGACTAGACATGGCTGGCCATTGTTATAGGCTCCCATTGCTCCAACTTGAGGAACCTTATTCTGTCAGTGTAGTATGGCACCTCCTCTGAAATTCATAATCCTGAAAAGTCACCCAGAAGAACGACAGGTGAAGTGAGTTGACAAATTGACACAATAAGTGTATGTAACAGTCAAGACATGTGTACTCAAGTCTTCCAGACTTAGAAGTTAATTCTTTAATATTTTAATATGTCACAAAAAAGGGACAAAACCCCAGAGGGAATTAAAACTTTGAATAAAACCTATGAACCAGAAGGAGTAATTACATTAAATTTGTACTAACTATTTAAAGTCCATACTGCCTATTAACTTACATTGTTTCCATCTCACTTGTTGCCTTCTTATGTGCTCTGTTATCCCTTCATTTTATCTAAAATGTACTATTGTAGTGATTGAAAACGTACTCTTTTTCTGTTCCTATGCATTTTTCTTTTCATTGTTAATCAATTTGGCTACAATCTCATTCGTTGTGAATGCTCATCTTTTCTAATGTGTACCATGAGCCTCTAAGAATGGGACAATGCGTCCTTAACTTACAGTTTTTTTGGTTTCTGACACATAGAAAATGCTGATTCAAAATATTTTAATGACAGTGGTAATCTCAAATATAGGAAAATGGAATGGAAAGAAAATGTATATCCTTGGATCTTGATATATAATCACTTCCTAAAGAGTTGATGTGCAAATTTAAATTAATAGGTTCTTTTCTTGGTTATATCTTAAATCATCTGTTCTCCATAATGACAATATTTTTTTTAGCATCTCCTCTTAAAAATAGTAGAAAAAAAGTCTAAGGCATAAAATAGCCATTTAGAGAAGAGTGCTTAAGTGTAGGTTGAAATATGGCTATTTTATCTTATTCTGTATGCTGTCATTATATAGAATTAATATTTTCTAGGATCTGAAATTTTATTTGGCCAACATTCATATCAAATGTGTATAATATTATATAACTTTTTCTTTCTTTGAAAATATTCTAAATTAAATGTCACAGTTGAAAGTTATCTCTATTGTACCCTCTGACATTGCTACTGCTATTATATATTCATAGGTGCTCCTGTGGGCTTTAGTCTTGGTCCAAAACATAACACTGCAAAGAATGATACTAATGGATTATGACCCATCAACCAATTGTAAGACATGTTCTATTTAAAATGGCTGTTATCCTAGGATATACACTTAGTGATTATAATGACTATGGCACTTACATAAGATCTGAGGATCTCTCTGAGATCTTAACAAATTTGGAACAATTTTCAATTAGTACACAGGAAATTTACTTTGTGAACCATGACTCATTTTATTAGTGCCCTGGGGGGCAACTGAGATGGGTAAACTGGGAGATTATTAGTTGTTGAACATGAAACAAATACTTAGGCTTTATCTACTTAATACAGTGACAGAAAATAACATTGGGTTGAAAACCACGAATACTATAGGAATAAATGTAAATATTTTTAAAGAAATGATGTTGTAGTCATTCTTCTAAACTAATTTGTCCCCCTTTCCTCTTCTACCATTGCCTAAGACATGAAGTTTATCAAGTTATCACATGTATGGAATTTAAATATTCATACTGATTCTCAATATCAATTTCAATAGTTTCAATATGACAGAGATTAGTGACTTCTTTATATTTTTAAATATATTTCTAAATTTATTTTTAAATTAAGTGGTATATAATTTTATATTTATATATATATACTTACATTATTCAGTGGTAGGTCATAAAATAAAATAAAAATTCAGATTATTTCACAATTAAAACAATCATAATTTTTCAAATATTATGTGGTCATACATATGAAATAAATTCCTATCTTAAAAACTGGGATCAAAATTATGTGCATTTTATAAAGGAGGAATAACTAATTTAATTTAAAGAACAGAGGAAAATAAACCTTTGCTTTAATTTTCTTAGTTCAAATGTGATCAAATGCAGTTTGAATAAATAAAAAATAACTGCTTATAAATCTACTTTAATACACATATGTATATAACATGTGTATGAACATATATGTGTGATATATGTAATTATTTTAGTTTTTGATATTTTAAAAATAATTTTCTTCCTTTTCCTATATCCTCAATTCCATATCTTTTCTCCTTTACTTTCTTTTCCTCAAAATAGTATATAAAGAACATGGATATGATAAGCCCATTATTGCTAAAATTTCTCTCCGTGTCATACTCTAGGATGCATCAGGGAAGAGAAGTGTAGTTATTTTGAAGAAAGCTAAAATTTTAATTGACTGACTTTAGTAAATTAGCCACTAACAGATGTCTACTGTGAAAAGTGAACTATGTATATTAGATAGTTACAAATAAGTAACTAGAGCCCATTGAAAAGGTGATTACCAGTCATGGGGTAGAAGACAGGCTTTCTGGAGAATAGAAGGTGTGACTTCGACTTTGAAGGAAGGATAATAAAGTTAAATAGCTCATGATTGTGACTTAGGATATTTCAGGTATGAGAAATGACTAGAGAAAGAAAAGAGACATGAGTGCATGGAATATTATGGGTCCAAGCTGTGGAAGTCCAAGTACTTTGGAAGCAGCAGAGTTTGAACTTTATTCAGGACACTGAAAATTTTAAGCAGGTAGCAACATGAGTAGAACATTTATGCATGTTTGCTTTTCTTTCTTTCTTTCTCTTTCCTTCCTTCTTTCTTTCTTTCTTTCTTTTTCTTTCTTTCTTTCTTTCTTT
>NW_020954608.1:23060358-23066257 GCF_900497805.2 Vombatus ursinus
CTTTCTTTCTTTCTTTCTTTCTTTCTTTCTTTCTTCCTTCCTTCTCTTTCTTTCCCAGGATGAAGTTTCACTCATGGACCACATCCCAGTGATGATTGGCATAGAAGCTTGATCTGCTCTATTTCCAAGCTTATCTGATTCGTCCTTCCTTAGACTGCCTGGTGATTTCACCCCCCCATCCCAGGGGGGTTCACCATATTGATATCAGATTTAGTGTGTACTCCTGATGAGTTTTAGCCCTACCTCAGCTTAGAACTCTGCACTCAAGTGATCCACTATCTATAGCCTCCTTCAATAGGGAACAACAAGCATACACCACCACAGGCAATAAAATTTATTCTGTTAGTGATATGAAGGACTGATTAACTTACTCCCCTCCCACTCCGTATCCCTATCTTGCCTAAATTAGAACCTTATTTTCCATTCATGGGTCCAATTCTACTATGCCAGAAGCTTTGATCTGCTCTGTTTCCAATTTAGGGTAGTTCACCCCTCCTTAGGCAACCATGTCGTCTCCCCTGCCCCTTCAGAGCTTGCCATATTAATGCTGAAGTTAGTGTGGACACCTAATTGCCTCTGCTCATTGCAGAATGCTCAAGATCAAACTATCAGCCAACCTCAGCATCCCTGGTAGCTGAGAATGTAGATGTGTACCACCATGCCCCACTCATATATACTTTGAATGAAATTAGTGGGATGATCATATAATCTATATTTTTCTGCTGGAGTTAGTGCAGTCGTACATCCTATGCAAACTGAAAATATGGGGAAAACAAGTCCTCTAAAATAAAGCACCAGTTTTACAAAAAATAGGTAATATTTAAAGCCAGGGCATCTGACTCCAAAACCAGCACAAGGCTGCTTCTCTCAGAATAGAGCAAAAAAAGTGTCCATACAGTAATTCTATCCTTCTTCAAGTGAGCTCTGCTCTAAATGTTCTTCAGAAAATGGGGAAGGTTGAATACAACCAACTCACTTGCACAAAAAACAAAAACAAAAAACAAACAAACAAAAGAAATGGATCCATAACATCATTTCTTTACCTAGACTTCTTGAAGTTGCATTTTCACTTGTCTGGATTATGATTTCCCTGGACAACTAAAACAGTCATATTTTTACAAATATAATAATCAGTATAGCAAAAACCCAGGGCTAAGTACATAATAGATGCTTCATCCTTACTTGTTGACTGAGCATTCTATTTAATTATATTTTTCAATATTTTAAGGACTGAATTATTATTTACAAACTTGCACCAAGTCAAAATGATATTTAAGTATACATCTGTATTTTTTTAAATTCCTTACCTTCTGCCACAACAAATACTTAATTTCTGAGTGCTTTTTTCTTCAATCCAAATGCATAGTTTCAGTATCTTAAAAAAAAGAGAGAGATTCCTAATGAATATAAATATTCAACCAGATGCTTTCAAATGACCTAGGTAACTATTTTTAATAAAAAAAATACAATGCAGGTAAAAGACAGCAATTGCTAGAGGAACCCATCAGCTTTGACACTGACTCTATAAACTATCTGCACTGCTCATCAAATTTGAAGGCTATTGAATGGACTCATTATTTAGGCTGAGATTGAGAAGATATAATAGCAGTGTCAATCAGTGATTTGTAAATTAGTTAAAACACTAACAATCTAAACTAATAATATTAAAAACCATGAGATCATTATTATTTTTTTTAAAAATTGCTGATAAAAGAAATACTAACATAACAGTTAATGACAAATTTCACACTGAATCGCAGGACCTCACATTTCAGAGTTCCCTTGAATAAAAGAGGGGAAATCTCCACAAATATCAAGTAAGGCAAGGCTATTTTCTTTTTTTTTTTAACACAAGCTCAATTGTTCAAAATTCTCAATGGATAATAAATGCTTTGAAAAGGGTACTTCAAATTATTTCTTTTAATAGGCTTTTGTTAAACTAAATTATAGGCTTTTTCTTCCCCCTACACACCTAAGTATCAACACCATTTGTAAGACTCAATGTGATAGTGTGGAAGAGAATAGATTGTTGTAAATGAAAGCCTAAAAAAAAAGACAAATTCACCCATATGAGAAAAAAGTGTTTATAATTTAGTGGAACAAAAGGTTACTTTGAGATTAATAAGGCAAAAGGATGAAGGGAAATTATTTCAGATCAAGTATAATACCTGAGTTAATGCTATCAATCAGTTATTATTATTATTACCTGTATTTATGACATGTGGAGGAGAGAGCCATTATGGTACAGTGCTTTGGTCTCTTAGCTTTTCATAAATAGCACACCCCATCAGTAAAAAGGGGGAAATGTACCCCACAAATGTTTACTTGCTTATTTGTCATTTATGTACAAGTACTTCTATACATTAGAAAACTTACATGAAAAGTAGAAATTAGAAAAAGGATGAGATGAAATCTTATTTAATTTTAGAGATTATGTTGTTGTTGTTTGTTCTTCATTCCCAAAGAGGACTGTGACATCAGAAGGTGATGCCATGCCTTGCAAATGAATTGGATTTAAGTGAGGAAGGTCTATGCAAAGTCACCAGCCTCACTCTCCTCTGGAGCAATCTGGGTCCAGTGGCAAGATAAAGATCAGGACTATTGGAGATGCCCCCTCCCCCCATTAGAGATCATAGGTTGCCACTAGAATAACGACTAGAATGACTTTGCCACTAGAGTGGCATTGTCAAACATTTACCATGGTTCTTTTACATTTTTGGTAAATTTTATATTTTGGAGATGAGGAAAATCTTAGGTACAATGAATATGGGAAGAGGAGCCCAGTCAAAGCATTGTATCAGATAACTAAGCTGATGAGAAAGTCATTATTGGAATCCCACAATATTGAACATGAGAAGCAAGAGGTAGAAAGGTGTTCATTCAACCCCTCTTTACATACTGGTTAAGTTTACATTTTAACAAAACAACTTGGAAGTACCAAACCACCAAGCAAATTTATTATGCAGGGCCTTGTATCTTTCTATATATTCTAAAAATAGCCTGATCCAAATCTCTGCCCTAAAACCTCAATCCCCATTACCATCCATGCTGCCAGAAAACTGTGCAGTATTGGGTGGTAACCTTTGAAAGCTGACAGGAGCTCAAAAGATGAGGGTCCAAGAGCCCACCTTAACATTAAAGAGAATGTGTGTTTTACCTCTTCAGTAAGAATTTTCTTGCCTCCTCTCAGGCTTTACTGAGTAGAAAGTAGGACCACAAAATTAATCAGAACTAATATCAATCAGAAAACATTTATCAAATGCTTATTAAGTACCACGTACTCTGTCAAGAGTCAGAAAACCAAGGTCATAAGTGAAACAGTCCTTGCTTCCAAGGAGCATACATTCTTGGGGTGGGGGTGGGGAAGGCAAACTGCTAGTCTGGGTAAGACAAACCAGTCTGAGTAAATAGTGAAAGAACATTATCTGTGGAGTCAAAGGCCTGAATCTGGGCCCCAGTAAACCCAAAGAAAGCCTGTGGAGCTGAGTCACTGGCAGCATTGGCAGTTTCCAGATTTCTCAGCCCACAGTCCCCAGAGAAAACTTAGAAGGTCAGTGACAGGGGTCTGTAGGAACTGGGTGAGAGAAGCCAATACATTCCCAGCTCCAGCAAATCACAAGCAGGCCATGAAAGTGAGTGAATTGGCAGCAGCAGTGGCTCAGCTCACTGATGGAACGTTTGCAAGTCACCTATTTTGACTTCCAGAGCCAAGATGGCAGAGTAACCAGTAAGTCACTCTCACCTTCCCTTATTGAGTTTGAAAAACCCAGAGAATTTTGCCCCAGGAAAAATCCTGGAATAGTAGAGCCAGCAGAAAGACAAGGTACAGCAGTGTTATAGCTTGGGAGGCTAGGGGGATTAACAAGAAAGATCCGTCTTGCTGTGGCTAAAGGGGACCATTACGGGATGGGAGGTGTCCAGGCAAGCCAGGGGCAAGCCCCACATCAGTAAAACAGTGGGAGATTCTGAGGCCCAGGGCCGTGGAGCAGGCAAGTGCCAACGCCAGGCACACACCACCTACCACCACCAACTCCAGTTCAGCTCCAGGTAAACTACCAGATGCTACAGCTCCAGCTGCCAACCACTGAGGCTCCAGCACACAAAACTAGAAACCATGCCCCTAGCCCCCACCATAAAAACCCTGGGACAATGCTCCCTGTGCCCCAGAAGCATAGACCAAATTTAAAAGCAAGAAAAAAGGCAAACAACATAAGCAAGAAGCAACAAAGAAAAATAATGACCATAAAGAAGTACCTTGGTGGAGGGGAAAATCAAAACACAAATTCAGGAGAGGATAATATTGTCCTCTCATCCCACATCGGAAAGCTCAAAGGGAAATATGAACTGGACTCAAACCCAAAAAGCCTTCTTGGAAGAAATCAGGAAGTATTTTAAAAGTCAAATAAGAGAGGTAGAAGAAAAATTTAACAATTTATTTAAAAATACAATTGACAAAATGGAAATAGTACACTGAAGAAAACAGCTTCTTAAAAGTAGAATTGACCAAATGGAAAAGGCAGTACAAAAGTTAACTGAAGAAAACAATTCATTAAAAATTAGAATTGGGCAGTGGAAGCTAATGACTCTATGAGACATTAAGAATCAGTCAAACAAAATCAAAAGATTGAAAAAAATAGAAGAAAACATAAAATATGTCACTGGAAAAACAGCTGACCTGGAAAACAGATCCAGGAGAGATAATTTAAAAATTATTGGTCTACCTGAAAGCTATGATCAAAAAAAAAAAAGCCTGGACAGCATCTTTCAAGAAATCATTCCCTGAGGTCCTAGGACCCGAGGGTAAAATAGTCATTGAAAGAATCCACTAATCATTGACTAAAAGAATCCCAGATTGAAAATGCCAAGGAATATTGCAGCCAAATTCCAAAATTCTCAAGTCAAGGAGAAAATACTGCAAGCATCCAGAAAAAGAAACAATTCAAATAGACTGGAAGCACAGTCAGTATTATGTAGGACCTTGCAGCCTCTACATTAAAAGATTGGAGGGCTTGGAATATGATATTCCACAAAGCAAAGAAGTTGGGATTACAACCAAGGATCAATGAAATTGATCATAATCAATGATCATACCCAATGAAATTGAGCATAATCTTTCAGGGGAGAAGATGGGCATTCAATGAAATAGGGGACTTCTAGACTTTCCTGATGAAAAGACCAGAACTTAATGGACAATTTGGTCCTCAAATACAAGACTCAATAGAGGCATAAAAAGATAAACAGGAAAGGAAAAAAAAAAACCAAACATGTTATTCATTAAGGGCAAACTGTTTACATCCCTACATGTGAAGATGATACTTATAACTCTTGAGAACTGTATCTTTATCATGATATTTAGAAGAGATATACATAGACAGCGGGGGTGGGTTTAAGTTGACTTTGATGTGATGATAAAATACTTAATTAGGTAGTGAAAAGGGATTGTAATGGAAGAAGAGGAAAGGAGGAGGCAGAAAAGGTTAAATTATGTCACATGAAGAGGCACAAAGACATATTACAGTACAGGAAAAGAAGGGAGATGAGCATTGTTTGAACTTTATTCTCTTCAGATTTGCTCAAGGAGGAAATAACATACTCAGGTATAGAAATCTAACTTATTCTATAGGCAGTAGGAGGGGAAAGGGGAAAGAAGAGGGAGGGTGGGGATAGAAGGGAGGGAAGAAATAGTAAGGGAAAAGGGAAAAAAAAAGGAGGGAACTGATAGAAGGGAGGGCAGATTGAGGGAGGTGGTGGTCAAAAGCAAAGGCCTGAGTCTGAATAACATTTCTGTTGCATATTAACTATGTGTATGGGCAAATCATTTAACATTCCTGGACTTCAGTTTCCTCATTTCTTGTGTGTGTGTGTGTGTGTGTGTGTGTGTGTGTGTGTGTGTGTGTGT